>NW_005434668.1:565850-633888 GCF_000315625.1 Guillardia theta CCMP2712
AACTCCCCCTCCCCCTCCCCTCCCCTCCCCTCCCCTCCCCTCCCCTCCCCTCCCCTCCCTCCCTCCCTCCTCTCTGACTCGATGTCCGTTTGTCTTGTTTGCAAGAAGCTTTTGTCCCTCACTTTCCTCATCCGGTCCTTTCTTGCAGGCATCTATTTGACATTTCGTATCAGTTGATGTCGTGTAAGACTATGGAATCCATCGAACGAGATGACTTCGAAAATCTTCTTTTTCCATCGAACATTTCTACGGAAACACAAGATAAAAAGTTGATTAGGTTTTACCTCCTCGTCTGATCCTGCAGTATGTTGATTGACTGCTCCAGGTCATGCTGGGTGGATGAAACCAGCTGGGAAGAAGAGGAGGGCGAGAGTTCCTTGACAGAAGCAGGTTCGATTGACTTCCCGTCCGGGCCGAGGTAGACGAGGGAGACTGGTGTGAAATTCTCAGACAACTGAGCTTGCCGCAGCTGGTCGGAAACGTTTGATGATGGAAGCTTGCAAGGGGTTGGCGCCATCACGTGGCCGGATGGGTCATGCTATCACGGTGATAGCGTCGAGTCGTGCCGATGGTAGTTTGAAGGTCGGCAGGTGGACTGAGCGACAACATGCGGCATGGGCATGGAACGTACAGGTGGGCAGACGGTTGCACCTACGAGGGAGACTATGAGAACGACTGTCGCCATGGTGAGACCATCCTCCTCGAGGGAGTGAATGTTGCGACACTGTCCTGGTCAGGGCGAGGACACTACAAGGGGAAGCACCACCAGTACGATGGGAGCTGGAAGCATGACATGATGGACGGAGAAGTGATGAGCTGAGAATTGTGAAGGGGCAGCGCTGACGCTGAGTGGTCAGGGAGTTTACGAATGTCTGGATCAGAATATGAATGTCTTCCGAATCTTTCAAGGGAAATTTGAGAAGAACGCTCCTATTTCTGGTATGCTGCAAACAAGCGATGGCCGGAAACGAAATGTGTGCTACGATGGTGATACGCCAGTGACTGGACATCCTTGGTGAGGAAGAATATCCAATAGGTGGAGTAACTGATTCTTTCCTTGGCATCAAGGCTGTGGAAGTCCTTGCGGTGGACTGAAGTCTGATCTGTTGCAAGAATGTCTCTGATAATGCTGTTAGCAGTGAAGATGAGCAGCTGACGAAGCCGCTGGGGGAAGGGAGCGAAGAGTTTGAGATGGTTGCCGATCTCTTCTTTGCTTCAGTCCCTCGCTCCTCGTATGTCGAGAGAGGGAAGTGCAAAGGAGAGAAGACTGAAGGAAGCATACTCATGCAGGTTTGAAATCACCACCATCAGTCGGGTACACAACTATGGTCTTTGCAATCTCTATGAGGTCCAGGTGAAGCAGATTGACCGATCTCGAGCTTGACGTGTCAGTGCTGAATGAACCGATAGAGAGATCGCATACGCAACGAGATCCTCAAGCGAGGGATAGCCTGGGAGGCTTCCGTCATGGAGCGATGGGCATTTCAACGGCCAGAACCGCCAGATCATGGGCCGATGTCGTTCGTGTTACCGCAACTTGACAGCAGGTATATGCATGGAGCAGACTTGTCTCTCATCAAGATGCTGATCATCTCGCAGCTGGGAGGACCCCTTGCAAGCAGTTATCAACGAGGGCTTCCTGGTGAACTCAGGTGAGCACAAGCATGCCGGGGCATCAAGTCTGATGCTGAGCTATAGGCTCCTGCCATGGTAGGCAGTTCGGGGCCGGCAAATACTTCTTTCGAGACGCCAAGTGAGTTGAGAGGAAGTTGATGCAGAGAGTGACTTCATGACAGCAAACAGCTTGGCTGCCACAGTGTCTTGCCAAAAGGCTCTCAGAAGACCTCGATGCTGCTAGCTCGAGTACGTTTGACCTTCACGTCACTGTCAGTGGCTAGAATTCTCAAGCTTGTCAGGTGGTGGTCGGACGATACGCGTTGGGTCAACGTGAGTGCCTTATGCCTCCGATTGATCCGACTGGTATGAACAACTCTTCTCCCCCCTTGTCTTCGCGCATTAGCTGAACTGAAGCTAATGGCGCAGGTAATCCTGGCCAGCACTACCACAGCATGGTCGATGACGTCGTCAACCCAAGCTGCTTTGTCATCCAGGTATCATAATCCTACTGCTGCTGCTCCTGATCTGGCACGTCCTCACGTCTCAAGCAGAACAGTGCAAGCGCGTACCCAGCGTACCAGATCGATTACCGACCAGTCGAAAACCACTTACCCTGTACCATGTCTTCGGGGCAAAAGGTTGGCAACAAGAGGTGGAGGAGGAGGTGAAGGAGGAGAAGCAGGGGATCTGACTTCTCTGTGCACAGGAAGTGGGGAACAACCGCAGGTCCAACCCGCTGCGCTCTGTGATTAACCAGAAGAAATGCGTAGAGAAGCAGAGGCAGAGCTAACCACCGATCGACCTCGCGCAGGATGACGACAATCGTGATTCCCGCACAAGTATATGGCTGTACTCTTAGCCTAGTGCGAAGAATATATGAATTATGATGTATATCTCAAGGGGAAAATATCTCTCGTGTCTAACAGCCACTGATCAACACAAGATGCTTGACAAGTACCACTGCAACTAAAAGTCGAGCCGACCCTCACGATTCTGTGGAGACAATTCATATTTCTTCACAAACGGAGAAACAATGTAGCCCTCTCAATTGGTTGAGAGTGGTAGATCATCACATCAAAACATAGCCACTGTACATTCGAGGAGTCATGCTAATGATGCTTGCCCACTTGACCCTTTGGGTGTCGAGTTTTCCTTTTACCCGGGTTCCGGCGATTGTTTCCTTGAAAGAAGACGAATTCTCAACCCCCCTCACACAACGAAAGACGTGGAATTACCATAGAACGGAGATATCTTCGCGTATAACGCTTTGCGAGTTTCAATTTTCTTGTCGCCGACCATGTTACTGAGGGCAAACCAGAACTTTGCCTTTCCTGTTCACCACTTTGAACTTGGGATGTGAGAGGAGGAGAGGAGTACCTATCGGATCTTTCTCTCTTCCACATTTGATATCGGCCCCTTGTTGGACAAGAAGCTTGACCAAGGATGTATGACCGCAATGCGCAGCAGCAGACAACGGGGTGAAGCCGATATAATCTTTGTGCACTCCGGTCTGAGCATGTAATCAGTAAGATATGGGAGATGTGAGAAGCCCTGACCTTAGGCTGCACAAGATAGTTGATGTCTGCCCCTGTCTGAAGTAGATGCTCGACAATGTGACGTGCTCCTTTCACGCAAGCCTGTAACTCTTCATCAGTTCTTGTGACCTAGCAATCCCTCAACGACCGCAATGAGTTTGGCGTTGATGTCCATAGACTTCTTCGGCTTGAAAGGCCTGATGGACTCCCACATGTGGCTGCGGAACCCGATTCCTAGCGGCACAGGAGAGTCTAAGTGAGATATGGGGAGATGAGGTTGTACGAGATATGGGGAGAGGAGGGTGTACTCACGGATAGGGATTGTAGCTGGGTCAGTGTGTACGGAACGAGGAGATGCTTGCCACAACACCTTCGCCAGACAAGTGTTAGAACATAGAGATGGCGGATGGAGAAAGTGATTGTCCATACGTCTCTCACGACCTCCTTGCCGTGGTATCGCTCCAAAGCAGACAACTTGCGGGGGCCGGTACAAGGGCGAATTGTTCGCAACAGCTGTTCAGGATCAGGAGAGTGAAGCGAGTATGAAATGGAGAGCAACCGGGTAGTTGTTCTTGCGGGGAAATCTCCTGGGGCATACGCTGGTTCTCTGCTTGACGGTGCCGCGACTTCCTGTGCATTTGCCTCCACGGAGAGAAAGAACCGACCAGGAGGATGATACAGGACGCCATGGCGCAACATCACAAGAGGAGAGTGCAAGGGTTGAGAAGAAGGAGAGGAGGAGGAGGATGGACAGGGGGCTGCGGCTGAAGGGGGGGGCAGCGGGGGCCATGGCCGAGGAGCGATAGAAGAGCATGCCAATCAACACAGCTGCGGGTGCATGGCTTGAGCCTACGGGGGATGAGGGGCCGCATAAGGGGTGGTGGTCAGCATAGAAACTATAAGTATGGGTTAGGGTCATTCCTCCCCTGCCCACCCCATATATTTCTGCACCCTACCCATTGAATAGCTACTCATAAAGGGAAAGTCAACCCCCACTTTGATACCCCTACCCCCTGTGGTGGATGAACCTACTACCCCCTCCAAAAGGGTTGCACTCAGTCGCTGGCGCCTAATGGCGCATGTGCGAAACGAAGATGTTGACATGGGGGAAGGCGCGAGGAAGAGAGAGAAGAGAGAGAAGACGGGGGATGATGATGATGAAGTCGGAGAGAAGAGAGGAGTTCGAGAAGAGAACGATGTCAAGCTGAATGGAAGAAGGAACAGAGACAATGAGCAGACGAGCATTGAAGTCGGCGAGGCCGATTTTGGTAACGATACGGACCTGTTACTCAACTTCCAAGAAGCCTGCAGACGATATAGCCGAAGATGCGGCCTGTCATGGTAAGATATTGTATCATAGACCCCTATGTAGAAATCTGTATGTCGATTGTTGTTGAATTCTGTGCTCACTTTGGTTCTGGTCGACTTTGAATTTACTATTTCTGCAGCGGAGGCCTGAATGCAGATATTATTGCTCGGCATGATAGCGATCATGTCCGCCGAGATTGGCTTTCTTGTTTGTCCCAGGACGCGCTTCCCCGGTCCCTTGACGGATCGTGTCGGGACCATTGTGCTCTTTCGGTGCTACCTCGCACGTGACTGAATGCTCAAGTGATGCTGTGGTAGATTGGATTGCACATGTGCCAGAACGACCCTTATTGGAAAATAAGGCATGATGCAACAGAGCTGCTGGATAAGGTCGTGATCTCGGTGTGCGTCCCAGGCTGCTCATCTACCGCGCAGGTGGCTCCGATCGGCCACATGCCCACCATACAGGTGCTGCTACAGCGACTGCATGATGAATCATTTGGTGAGTAGATCTCAATGGAGACGTGATGAACCTGTTGAGCTCACTCGTCTCTCACAGCCGTTCGTGCAAGAGCTGGTAGCGCGATCGAGAAGCTGACCGAACGAGGCGACAGAGTTGCATTGGACGCCTTCAAGAACCTTGCAAGGGTCAGTTTGAGACGAGTCCAGGGAATCAAGAGTGACGTGATCTGCAGCACAAATCTACTGACATGGCTGTGATTGGACTACGGGGGATGCGGAAGACAGCTCATCGAGGTCTGTACATGCGAACAGAAGCCGCCGGGTTGCTCATTTGCCGATTTCCAGAGGATGAAAGTGTGATTGAAATTTTTCTGGAACACTTAGAATCTGATGAAGAGCAAGTTATCGTGGTAGAAACCGGTTGTTATCTTCTATTTGATTCGTGATCGTCTGTACAGGCTGCAGTGAAAGGCCTACAAAACGTGATTAAGGAGCCAAATTCCAAGGCAAGTCTTTGTGCGGTGAAAAGCCTGTCATAAGCGCATCATTGATTTTGATTGAGTCAGGTTACCGACGCTCTTCTCAAGCTTTTGGTGTCGATGGAGGCTTCCATGACGGTATCCTTCATCTAGCTGGATCCTTCGTCTGAGTTGCTCTTCACAGGAGGAAGCGGATGAAGTGTACGACTCGCCCTCAAAAGACGCGCTCATTCGCGCTCTTCCTGACTTGTCGAGGAAGGACGACCCTGAAGTGATCACCGTCTTAATTCGCATGTTCGAAACAGAGAGCAATGACTTCACCAAGGAAAGGATTGCAAAAGCTCTCGGGCGAATTGCATCAAGGGGAAACCGGAGAGTGGTTGATTTGCTATTAACAGCTATCGATGCTGAGGATTACATCGTAGCTTTGCCATGCGTGCAAGCAATCGGCGATGTGGCTAAGCTTGATGACGCCAAGGTGATTGCTGTGCTTATCCAGTGCCTGCAGCACGAGGAGGTTGCAATCAGACTCTCAGGTTTGAAGGCTATTTCCAAAGCTGCGTCTAGGGGCCATGCTACGGTCGTTCCAATGGTCCTTAACGCGTTGAATGACAAGAATCCGGCTGTGCGGTTGGAAGGCATATCGGCGCTCGGACGCCTGGGCTCGCCCACAGATCGGCAAGTTGTAAAATCACTGGGAAAGATCGCAGACTCGGAACAAGTTGCTCAAAGAGATGCCGCACAGGCTGCTTTGTTAGAGATTATCCGAAGTGTTGAGAATGAAGACTTCTGTGAATGACAGCTGATGTGTCTCAAAGTTAGGAGATAAAGGGTTGAAATCATGAATCCTACTCCATTTCCACCTGAAGTCTCCTGTCCCTGCTCAAACCTGAACACAACATAGCGAATAGAGAGAGCACTACATGGAATACAAGACTGTTTATAAATATCAGGTCGAATTCTTGGTGCCAAGACAGCAACATGCTTTGCAGGATAGGAAACCATCTAAAATGCGTGTATCCTTTGTGTAGGAAATTTGGACCACTCAAGGAAAATAAAGCTTAGCAAGCCCATTCTCCACCGCTTGGGCCCTCGGAAGGACAGATCTCTCCGTACTGCTCATAATCCTTGGCTCCGTACTCAAGAGTGGGAATCTAGCGTGAAAAATATCAGTGCGAGGGCAGGATTACACTTGATGAATATAGCGAATGAAAGCAAGGGTGACCAAATCCATTTCTCTCGCACACACACACCCAAGTCAATTAACAGAAGTAAAGACACAGGCACGCAGTGATAGATTTGAAGAGGCGAAATCATCGACAACGAGGCAGCCTCCATGAAACAACAGCCGCATGCTCAGCCAAGGTGAGTCGAGGCAGGAGGATCGTCACAAGAACACGAGTGAATTCAACTCACCCTAGTTCCCCAGGGATGGAGGGAAGAGGAGAGGTCGTCGAGGGGGTTGAGGTTCTCCTTCCCTCCCGGGTTGGTGACATTCTCTCCCGGCACCGTCCACAAAGTCAAGTTCGTTCGCAACAACTTGGTCAGCATTGAATCGCCACGCGCCTCTTCGTCTCGCGCGTAACGGTTATGAACGAGCGTTACTTTCAAGGACGTTTTTCGGTTACAAATATCCGTGTGAGTATCCGCGAGTATCCGCTTTGCTTGTCGGGGGTGGTCTCCATGATGGCGAAGGGGCGCGGCATGGGCGGGCGATGGGGATGGGCATCAGCTGCGTGCATAGCAGTTGCGCTCCTCGTTGTTGTGGTCCAAATATCGCGCTCGCATCGATCATCTCTTGCAGAAGTTTTCAGCGATCAGCCGACCGACCCAATACTAACGCCGTTTTTCCTCGCCTATGATGCGGGTGATGGTGCTGTTCGCGAGCTTGAACGAGTAGCAAAGCCGTTACAAGGAGCGCTCTCCCATCGCTCTCAGATCAGTATTCTAAATGCTCTAAAACATAAGAGAGCCTATGGTGAACTTGTCGATTATGGCGCTATACCATTGCTGTCATCATACGGCAGGGCAGCTGGAGCTGAAACGAATCAGAAATCGGTGGAAAAAACCATGTCAGGGGTGCAAAAACTTTATGGAGAGCTCCATTCGGGTCAGGACAGAATTTCAGCCCAAAAATTTGTTGTGGATGATGAGCTGGCAAGGCAGCTTCTTTCCAAGAAAGTGTCAAAAAACAAGCTGAAGCGTGAGGAGGGCACGCTACGTAAGGACGTGGAGCTATCAATAGCAAAAGAGAAGAAAGCCTCTGAAATGGTGAAGGAAGGACGTGAGGAGTTGAACAAATACCGTATTGATATGAGGAACAACGAGAGAGCAAGAATCGAGAACGTCAAATACATGCGAGCGGCCGAGAACTTTGCAGTGCAGGCAACCAAAGATTTGAAGATTGCACAGAAGATAGATAACTCATCGGCCGAGAAGATAGACGCTGCAAAGAAGGTTCTCAAATATGCCCACGTTGCAGAGGTGAAGGCGAAAGTCACCAATAACCAGAAGAGCTTGAAGAAGATTGAAACAGAAATCGATTCTGAAATCTCCAGCATCCACAAAGCGGCAGCGAAACACAAACTTGCTCAAAAGGAGAGAGCTGATGCGAAAGAAAATTTATTTGTGTCGAACGTCATCCAGAATGTTCGCAAGCAAGACTTTGGGGGGATGCTTCCAGTGCATGTACTTGCTGCTGAAGGTAAAAGTGCACGTGAGGAGATCAGGGAAGGCTCTGCGGATTATCGCAATGCAGCTGCACGTTTTGCTCGCTCAAAGCAAGCTCTTTCCTTGGCTACCCGGGAGGACAACACTCGTCATGTTGTTTCATCGACAGAGAGGACCGACAGGAAAGCTCTTCAGGCTCTGGTGGCTGCCGAAAGATTGGACCGTGAGATCCGCAATTTGCGAACCTCTGCACATTCTGAAGAGAAAAAGGCGGCTTTTGGTATCAATGAGGCAAAGAAATATGAATACAGAGCGGCAAACCTTGGCGCAACCTAAGATTGGAATAAAGCATAAAAATGAGCCAGTGCAATGACAGTCCCAAGAAATTTATTTGTTGAGCGAGACTGGGATTCCCACCCTTATACAAACAAGAAGAGTTCCTCCAAAAGCAATGAAGAAATATCCTGCATCAGATTCCATCACATCTATGCACTGCACGAGGATGTAGCTTACCGCTTATCTCCAGCAGATGAGTTTCACCAGCAGATCCTTCTCCCTCAAGTTGCTGCAAGGCAAAGATATTACTCCAGTTCGTAAGGCTAACCAAGACCATATGGTAGAACCTGCATTCGATTCCTCGCATGACTCACCCGCGCCCGCATAGTAGAAAGGTGCTCCTGTGAAAAGTTAGCTCGCCATGAGCCAGGCTGAGCACTTCGCTCACTTGATTTTTGTTAAGTGCATACTGAGCCTGGCCGGGTACATAATAGACTGGCCTCCCTTGTGCATCAAACGTCCTAGCAAGAGGTCGCGATACACTATCTGAAGAACTCAAGAAACTCGGCATTTCCTCTTCATTATAGCTTTTTAACATTTCAAGGGTCGATTCACTTTCTGCTGGATTCAGATCCTGTTATGATAAAGTTTACATAATGCTGACATAATTGATAGGAACAGACCTTCGCTGCGCATATCGAAAACACTGACAACAATACAAGTGACAGAAATTCATTGATATGTCTTGTTCTGCCCATCACTATTCTGTGAACGTGTGTCTTGTGGGATAATTCGCGATGTCAACTCCAGGTGATTGTTCTGTTGTCCTTACAATCTCGTCTTTTGCTCTTACCCCTGTACCCTTGTGTTCTTGCCCTGTTCAACCATACCACGAAAGGCCGCCGGATACTTCCGGATATTCCCGGATACCCGCAGCGTCAAGGGTGGCCGGGCCCGCGGCCGGCCCGGCCGCCCGGTCCGGCCTACCGTGAGTGACACACGGTAACGGGAACTAAGGCTGCCCTGGCAGGCTGAGTTAAGCCTGCCGGGCCGGGGGGCATAACCGACGGACTCCCGCACCGCTGACTCGCCGGACTCCGGGACACTGCCGCTGTGCCACCGTGCCACAGTGACGGCGCTTTTTAACATAACCGTTTGAGTAAAACTTTCAGAGCCTTGAAGGTGAGTTAAGGGACTGAGCGGACTCGGATGCAATCAAGAATGACCGTCCGATCGGCGACAGAAGGACATACCAGCCGTGCCAAACAGATAGCGCCGAGTTAATACTTGAGGGCCCACTAGGCTCAGCGGCCCCGGTAGCCGGCGGCCGGGGGGCGCGGCCGGCCCCCCGGCGGCCCGGGGAGTGACCGTATCGGACCCGTACACTGTGACTGACTCGGCGGCCGAATGCGGCACTGCCGCGCCAGTGGTCCGACCGTACGGTACGCCCCCCGCGGCGGCGGCGGAGCCTCCGCGGGCCGGGAGCCTGCCCCGCGGGCCGGGACTCAGTACGGCGGCGGCCTACCAGTGACTTGACTCGTACGATCACCCGGTGCCTCAGTGCGATAATCCGATCCGACCGGCCGCGCCAGACTCCGATCGATCTCAGGATTGGATTTTGATTCAATGATGTAATTTGAAATTGAAAACTGTGGCAGGGTAGGCAAGTAGTATGCGAGATGTGCTCTTCAAAAGGAAGAATCGTCCTGGTCCTTTTGAAACATTACGAATGACCGTCCGGTACGAGTTTCACTTACCAGATGTCTGTGTTCAAGGTGATATTCGACGCCATCAACAAGAGCATTGAAAGATGCAGAGATTCTGATAAAAAGGGTGAGTCAATGTCGGAACCGACGACTTGCTCTGCCCCGCTTGCGCTTGTACTTACATGTTCGAGTCTGCGCTCGCAGTGGTCCATCGTTTCCCCAGCTGAGTGTCTTGAAACTCAATCATGACTCTTGGGACTGCTGCAGTCGCTGCTTCATTGTCTAGGATGCGAACCTAAGACGCCAGTGAGACTGATAGGCTCCTGGCACACCTCGAAACCTTGTAGTCCCTCAGCTCCACGAACTCGAGGGAGGAGAAAAGAGGCAGCAGCGCCTGCTTCTTGTTAACATGCTCTCGTACCGTCCACACCCCCAACCTTCACGAGCGCCTTGCCCAAGGCGTTGACTGGACCATTCCCTTCAGCGACTTCGAGGATTTCTGTTCCCTGCCGTTGGACTGTGAGCTTCCATCAAGTGCGCAATGAGATGACGCCGAGACCTTCGCTTCATCGCCTTGTGCCATCTTAGCAGCAAGAACTGCAAGCTACCGTAAGCAACGGAAAACAAAGCAAACAAACTTCACCTGCAAGGTTTGCAGCATCTGAAGCAAGATCGCCCAGCTACCCCATGAACGTCAGTGGCCTTATCGACAGGACTCGAGCTCACTTTTCGCAACTCCTTGATTACATATCGATTCACCGTTTCCTGACCCACCCTCAGCTTGACCTAGCATCAGGTCTGTCAAAAATTTGCGGCACAGCGATGATGACCACCGTTGCTCTCGCTTGACCAAAGTTTCCATACTGTGAAGGTCCATCGTCCCATACTATCACGTTGTAATCTAGGATCTCGAACGGAGGCTGCGACGAGTTCCGAATGTCAATCACGTTCATCGGGAGAAAACAAAAATGCCTTATAAGCTGAAAGCGAGCGCCTGAGCATCAGATCAACTGAAGCATCAGCCCTGAAAATTAATTAGATATTTGGATCTGAATTGCTGAGGTACCCTTCGAAGAAATATCCCTTCTGATCAAGAGATCGCACAATCTGCATAATCTTTTCCGCACTGTACAAAGTTCAGTTGCTCATAAGTTTGAACAAAAGATAAACCTTCGGTTGATCTCGACATCATCGGCATACTTTCGCAAAGATTTGATCATCTAAAAAACAAGTGAGCACGAATCGGGCAACTACCGCCTTTTTTTTTACAGCCTCGGGCAGAACTTGCTTTCCTGTCTCAATATTGCCAGACTTTGAAGGACCTGCTTCAGACATCAATACTCAACAAGTTCAAAAAGAGGGATGCAGACCAGGAACAGTTGACAACAGATCGTTACCAACTTCAGATCCATCAAAGCGAATTCTTGCCTGAAATGAATGTATCAGTGAATGTTGCAGGGGTACTTCAACAAACTACAGTATCTCGATCATTCCCAGATGGAAAACATGCTTGTGTGGCGAATGACATGCTACCAACATATGCTAAGAGCAGTCAATCAGTTGTGCGGAGCCTCATCAATCGTTCGTTACCAGCATGAGGATTGTTTGGCTGATTTGCTTGCTCATCGACGTAGCGTGAAAGCGAAGTGATTCCTTTAAGGTGATCAAGACCTATCGTGCAGTCCTCTTTCATTGCTAGACTCAGCGTAGGAAGAATCGACATAGCGTTTGCATTTCCTGTTCTTTCGCCGTACCCATTCACAGTCCCCTGAATTACCCTGGCCCCACCTTTTACAGCAGCCAAACTGTTTGCGACTGCCATTCCCTGGTCATTGTGGCAATGAATGCCCACATTTGTTGTTGGAAACCGGGTGACAACCTCCCTAGTCAGCTCCTCTATGTCCCACGGCAAACTCCCCCCATTGGTGTCGCACAACACCAGCCAATCCACACCTGCGTTGACAGCGGCATCCAGGCAAGACATCGCGTACTCAGGGTTGGCAGAATAACCATCAAAGAAGTGCTCAGCATCGAGCATGACCTCCCGCCCAAGAGATTTCAGGTATGAAACCGTATCAAAGATCATAGCAAGATTCTCTTCTCGACTGGTTTCCAAGACCTGGTCGACATGCAGGTCCCAAGACTTCCCTACAAGTGTTACAACCCGAGCACCTGAATCCACCAGCATCTTGACCTGCTTGTCATCCTCCACTTTTACGTTCTTGTACCTTGTGGAACCAAACGCCGCAACCTTATCCCATGCGGCTGGAGGTAGCTCTACCTTGGCACGCTCAAAGAATTCGGCATCCTTCGGGTTTGAACCAGGCCATCCTCCTTCGATATAATCTACACCAAATCTATGCAATCGAGAAGCTATCCTAAGCTTGTCGTCGCAAGAAAGCGAGATCCCTTCTCCCTGTGCACCGTCTCTGAGTGTTGTGTCGTAGTAACGCACTGGAAGCGATTCTCGTTGCGCTGGGGGTACTTGGACTCCCTTCACGCTGGGATCAGAGGCGATCATACTCAAACAATTAGATGATCTCGTCTTTGCTGCTACTTGACGAAGCGAGCACACATGCGAGCCACGGCGCGAAAGCGTCCCTCCACATACGTTCAGACGGGGTTGGATCCATGCGTGAAGCACTCTCCCCTCCGCCGAAGACGCGATCGAGGTGGTTGATAGCATGAGGCAAGAGATCCTCACAAGCTGCAGGAGGCTCAGCATTGTCGCTCTCCTCATGCCGCGCTCCTCTTCGTTCCAACCTCTCGTCGCTCCCTGCATGCGGCGCCCACCCTGCTCTAGCAACCCATGGGACCACCCTCCCTCTCTTAAACTAAATAATGGGTCAACCCCACCCCCATAGATACTTGAACCCACCTGGGTACACAACACCCCCAATTTCATATTTCAACACCCCTCCTCGGAGCATGTTTCACCCCACCATATCTTTCAACCTCCTACCCCACCTTCTTCATTCATATAAAACTACCCCTCCTGTTCCCAGCCAACCCCTATCGACATTCCCATGCTCGCTGGCTGCGATCCGCCTGCTCGCTGAACGCGTTGCTGGCCGACCAGACCTTGCCGCTTAGCTGGCTTCTTGCTGGCTCCTCATCTAAGAGATGAAGCTGACCATGCTGTACGCCCTTCTCTTCGTTCCTCTCGCTCTCCCATCAAAACCCAAAGGCTCCAACCTGAAATTGGCAGCGAAGATCGTGGAAAAGAATGAGCCCAAGATACCTGTATGGCTTGCAGGACAGGAGTTGTACAAGACTGAGAGGGTTGCCCTCTTGTTGAGAGGCGCCTCACTCGATGAGGAGACCAAATGTAATCTCTTGGACTTGAACACTTTGAAGAAGCCAAATGCACTATTACTTGGGGAAAAGATTGATGGAGGAAAACTTCAGGGAAATTCATTTTTGGAGGATATTTGTAGAAAGAAGCGTGCTAGCATGTATATTCATGCCTCAAGCACTCAGAAAAAGCCCCGTAATCTTGCATTTGGGCGGCTTTTTAACGAAAAAATACTGGACCACTTCGAATTTAAAATCACGCGAAGTTCAAGAAATGAAAGCAATAACCATACATCAGTACGGAAGTTTCCAAGTTACGGTTCTCCTCCTTGTTTCGTCTTTATCGGACAACAATGGCAGGTCTTCTCTCCTCCTTCTCCTCCTTTACCTTTCCTTCTGCCCCTCCCTTTCTTCTGATCTACCTCCCTGCTTTCTATCCTGCCTTCAACTCTCTCTCCTCGCCTCCAACCATTCCTTCTTGAAATGTGGTCAGTTGCTCACGCTTTGTATAGAAAGACAAAAATCTTTCTGAGTTCAAGAATTTACTCATCGACTGTTTCGGTGTCCGACTTGGCAAAACTGTATCAATGGACAGCATTGAGCATGCCATTGTTTGTGTAGCGCACAATCAGACCGAAGTGTCTTTGATTCACTATGTGATCGAGATGGTGAGTTGGCAATGAGCGCGATGAGAGCAAGATCATCACATTGTTGGATAGGGTAAATCGCTCCAAACCGTCAAACTTCACCTGTCCTTCCCTGATTGTACCATGAACGTAAGAGCTATGAATTCCTCGCTTTATTCATATTGACTGTTCTCAAGCTCCGAGAATGTAAGCTGGCAGATGTTAACATTCTAAGAAAAGCTCTTGGAGTCGTACGAGAAGGTCTTCACTTCATTTTGTCGTGAGGGATCTTTGTGTGTACTCATGAAACCATTTCAGTTGGACCGGAAGCACAGAAACGGGCAAAGCGAAGATTGGAGAAGAAGCAGAAAGAGGCAGAGAAGCGACGAAAGCGCCTGGTCTTTGCAATCGGAGATCTTCAAAGCGTTACTGAACTGATGTGCAGGTCGAGGAAAAGAGAAAGCAGTGGCTGGCCCAAGGGATCCATGCGACGCCCGAGATGCTCCAACAGTACGCGGAGGAACAAGTCAGTCACCTTGTTTGATTGGTGTCATGCATAGTGACAAATTTCTTACAGAACGCTGCTGCGGTCAAAGTTAAGGCACTATAGCATACAAAGATTTGTTTATTTAGTAGAATTGAGATCGAATACAATAATTGAGGTCACAGTGATGTGGCGGCGTTTGACTCAAATTCACCCTGAACCCTAATTTAGTTGTGTTGTTGGGCTGCACCTTATTGTTCTTGTTCAGCTCCGCTAGCTCATCTTGATTCCTAGACATCTTGTATTCAGCACTTCACAACCATGGCATGCATTTTTGGTATACCGAGAGATACTTTCTTTCAGGTTCTCGATCGCTTTTTGTTTCTCCTCATATTCCATTGCTTGTGACAAGCCTAGCCTTCCCTCACTTTTCATAGACTGTCAAAGACGTCAGTCTTGTCTCAGAACCAGAGTATCGCAAACCTTGTACTCTTTTATGACTAGCTCCAGCCCAGCAAGCTCATTTTGCATGTTAACGCTGCCAGTATGTTCAGGAAACTTGAATCAATCTCAAGCAACAGCGTACATGAGCGTTTGAATCCTTTGCTTCTGTTGTGCAATGGGATCCCAAGGGGGAGTGGGAGGTCGATAAGGAAGAGAGCTGTGAAACTTCGTGTCATGCGGCATCTCCAGCACCTGTCAAAAAGACCTCAGGCCTAAGGCAAACAACAGAATATCTTTCGCCCAACCTCTTCACTGACTATCCCACGAGAGGCGGAAAGTTTCACCAACTTGGCAGGAAGGAGTTGTGAGAACTGACCCTCTTCTGTTCGTTGATAATCCACGTAGGTACCCGTCTTCACTCTGATTTTCTGCAAAGAGTTGCGGATAGTGCTTTGGATGATCGGATTCGGATCCCCTGAGTGAGCTTCGATTCCTTCCTTCTCCTCGAGCATTCGCCTTGCTTCTGCTGTTGCCTCAGGGTAGCAAACTTTGTTCAGCAGAGCAATCTTTGCAATGCATTCTACAGCAGCTCGTCGACAGCCAGGATCTTCATCCTTCATCAAGTCTGTCAAGTCTGCCAGATGATCAGAAGTGTCTCTTAAGGGATTTGCGTTACCCGCAAGCAACCAGTGGTCGTCTTTGGTCAAGATTATAGCAAGCATAGACAAGCAGTCTGCTCTAGAGACGTCAGACTCATCCTTTCCACGAGCAATCAGAGTCTGTATTAGTGAATGGTCTGCTATCAGTGTCATGGCATCAAAGACAAGGTCCCTCTTCTGCATCGAAGTCTCTCGAAGCAAAGAGAGAACAATATTCACAGCTGTTGCTGATCCTTGCGTCACGATATTCGACAATATGTGTAGTGCAAGATGCCTGCATTTCTGATTGTCGCTGGTCAATTTCTTGCAAATCGTTTCGATAGCCATTTCATCATCATATTTGCTCAGTTCAATAAACAATTTCATGCTTGCAAATCTGATTTCATCACTTTCATCTTCGATCAAATCTGCTAAAACGCGGAGAAGTTTTTCTTCTCCCTCTGTCCAATAAGAATAACACGTTGAGAGTGCAGCCAACTTCACTTGATGGCTCCCATACTGTAGCAGGTCTATGATCTTCATCTTGACAATGCTTGAATTGAAGAATTCAGAGTATCCCACTTCCACGGACAGTTTCGAAACCTTCCCATCGTTCTTTTGACTGACGCTGTTGAATCCCTTGACCACCTCATTGTCCTCATGCAGCGTCAAGCGGAAAGGATGCATGGCAGGATGAAAATCATGTTCATCCAACGGAATGGACTTCAAGGGAAGCAAGCACTCGCCAACAAAGTCATCCACTTCGCCATCCTCATCCCACAACGAGAAGACAAGCACATCTTGAGAACGGTCTTTAACTTCATGATGGAGGCTCATGTTCCATTTTGGATTCAAGTTTCGCCAAACGATTGGTGTTCTTCCCAATTCATTCTCCTTATCTCCACTACGTAGCAGTATTCTGCAATATGCATCACAAGAGCCAAACCTGCATGAAGCCGTTAAATACAATCCCTCTAGATTCTATGATTGAATGGTACTTGTCTTTCTTTGGTAAATTTGACGATTTCAATACTACGATCTTCAATTCCATGAACAGTTGATTTGTGTTAGGGTCTCCAATTCTTTCCAGAGCTTTGAGAGCCGCGATCTTGACAAGGTCGTCTTCATCGTTCAGTCTTGGCATGATGTACGAGAGACAAACTGAATTCCCAAAGTTCTTCCTGTCTAGTTTCATATCTTGAGTGTTCAAGGTCATCGGAAACCTTCAACAATACCTGCAGTCCCTAAGAGTGCCGCGGATCGAATCTTTGGATTTGGATGTCTTGATATACGGCCAAGAGCGCGAACAGAATTTTCAATCGTTTTCGACTTGTGAGGAAAGCGAAGGGAATTTTCAAGGAACACTGAATCGTGCACATCAAGTTTCTATGCCAGGCTAGTAAGGATCTTCACTGACAACAAGATAGTACCTACCGCCTTTCCTCGCATCCATAGATTGCTGTCCATCCAAATGTCAGGGTTCTGCACACGAGTTGCTCTATCATTCAGGACATGCTGACCTTCGAAGAATTTCTTTCTCTGATCCTGTCAGAGGGCTTCGCAGAGTTGTCATCCTGAAGCATCGTGAGGTCGATGGAGGTGGGTAGGAGCGCTGTCGACCTTTCGAAGCTTCCTCCTGCGGTTCGCCTCAAGTCCTTGCTCTCTGCTGTCATCCCAGTGCTTCTCGACCTTCTAGTTCGACTTCTCCCATCCCATGTCCCTTCCGAGCTTCCCCTGCTCCGTCCCGTCGTCCACCATTGCATAGCAACGGTAGTCACTGGTGTAAGGGGAGTGGTTTCAGCTCCGAAGTTTGCTGACCCGGGCCTTGGGTAGGTTTCATGCAACAAGGGGTACGGGTGGTATTGATGTGGGGTAGTCACCACAGAGAGGCCTGTTTCATCCGGGGAATATAGTGGTAGGGGTAGTCAAAATGTGGGTAGGGGTGGTGATGAGGAGGGTTGAGTCCTTCATCATTTTAGGAGGCGAGATGAATTTGAACTAGATCTCCCGACTGCCCCCTCCTATCCTCTCCTCCCTACGTCTCCTCCTCCTCCTCCTGCCCCGTCCTCTATTCCTCTGGTCTTCACCTTCCTTCCCATCTCATTCTCAATCGGACACATCGTCCTCCGCTTTGTCTCATCGCGATTCAATCGGATTCCCCTCGTCTTCATCTTGATATCGGCTCTCAGTGTTCTCTTAAGTGATGCTCCGCTGGCTCTGACCAACAGTGTCAACATGCATTGTCATGCCGCAATCTCGCTGAACAGACGACGATGAGATCACTGGCTCCATTGTTGCTTCTTCTGTTCTCAGGCATTGCCGTTTGCTAGTCACTCTGCCCTGCTCCACTTCCAGGTGATGGTGTCCCCGATGAAAACCAGAGAGATGGTAAGTGACTTCGACATGCTCACAAGCACTCAAGCGTGTAGTTGACAACGCGACAGGTGCAAGTGTTCATCAACACTGACGATGATGCTGTTATCAACGCACTACCCGGAGTTTCTTCCGCGCTTGCAAATAGGATATTGAAGGCCAGGCCCTTCAACAGCTTTGAGGTCGCTTGTTGTGTGAGTCGTTGGAGCTGACGATGTGATGGTCAGGAGCTCTTGTCCGTGAAGGAGATGTCTCTCGAACTTCTTCGCAAGTGGATTCAAAACGGGTTTGAAATCCAGCTGCAGTTGAGTCACTCCAAATCTGTTCCTCGACGTCCTCCTCTTCCAAGACTTGAGTAAGGTGTGAACTTGTTGCTGCCATGGGCTTAGACCGTTTGCAGGCAAGAAAAGAGCAACTCGAGGGGGAAAGAGGTTACCCTGTGAACTTGTTCTACGTGTCCGTGTTGAAGGTGAAATAGGCATCCTTGTCTGCGAATGAACCTCCCGAGCCTTCGCAAAAAGTGTCACAAGTGGAGGTGAGACGTCTTGATCAATTCCTGCAAGTTCACAAATGCAA
Organism: Guillardia theta CCMP2712; assembly: GCF_000315625.1. NCBI lineage: Eukaryota > Cryptophyceae > Pyrenomonadales > Geminigeraceae > Guillardia > Guillardia theta. Next base: position 584,339 of record NW_005434668.1, read on the forward strand.
AAAGGAGATGGGAAAAGATGACCTGATGCTCATGCTCTACAATCAGCTCGATGCCAGACTGCGGTGGCTCGAACACAACAGGATTCGACGAGACATGTTCCGTTACATGGATCAGTGGAACAGCATACTACATCAAAGAAAAAGGTAGGTTGGGTAGAAGGTACCAACTACTTCTTGACTGCTGACCTCATGGGATTAGACTAGAATATTGCGAATTCAACCTGCTCTTGCGGACTTTTAAGAGACTCACGAGAAGAAAACTTCATCTCTGGTTCTTCCACACTCGCAAGAAAGTGAGGCTGCAAAAGATTGGTAAGAGAGAGCCAACCTGTGTTCCGCTTCCTCTATGATTTGACTTCACCAAAGGAGATCGCAAAAGGCTGTCGATGGCCCTCCGAGCTAGAATGAAAGCGTTTCATACATGGGCTCGATCAAGTTATTACGTGATGCTGCTAGGAAATGCCTATGCAAGTTTGATGGGGAGGTTTTTGACACGAAAGATGCGCTTTCACTTTGCGCAATGGAGAAGTTATGTTGATCGGAAGAGTCAAATTTCTGTTACAGCTTGCAGAATGCAATCTCATTGGATGTTTAGATTCCTTCGCAGCTGCTTCTTGAGATTTCACGCATATTTCGTGCAGCGAAAGTGATATATCTACTGAATTTTGAATGATTTTGATTGACGAGTCAAATTGACTGCACAGATACGTTCAAAAACGATTATTACAAGCAATCAAACGGTAATTGTAATTCTGCTACTCATTTCTGTATATTAAACAATTTGAAATTCAGGAACAACTCGAGATGTTGCTTATTGATCTTCTCGAGCTGGTCGAGCAGGTGACATTGTGAAGTTTTGTGAAGTTTTCTTTGCATCTTATGATACATTTCGTGATAGCCATCTACGTCAAATGTCACTTCGAAGCTCTAGAGCTACTTTTGCGCAACTCATAACTCTGCGGCGGAAGAAGACTAGTTTCCGTTGTTGGCGTGAGTTTCATGTTTTGTGAAGAAAATGTCTTGAGGAAAAGAGCAGGCGACTTGATTGCAGGAGGCCCGCGTCGATCTGTGCATTTCGCAAACCTAGACAAGGAGGAGTCGAATCGCCTGCTGGGAATGAAAGATCAGGGTGAGAGCTCCAGCGCTGGCTTGAGCTGGCTGACTGCCACGGCAGTGCGACTCAACTCCCTCGTGTGGAGCTGGAGACGCTTGAACAAGATGCTAAAAATATGGAAAGTAGCAGCTGTCGTCAAGCGAAAGATGTAAGCTGCTCCTTTTATCTTTTATGGCAACTGAAAGACAACAGCTCAAGGAAAGGAGAGACAGTGACAGCGAGAAAGCAGCTCAGTTTGCAGAGAAAATGCTTGTCGATATGGTTTGAGTCTACGCAGAGAAACAGACGGGCGCGAATGACAGGAGTGAAAGTGTTGGTCCTGTGAGTAGAGCGATGGCAGTGTGAGTACTGATGGCTGAGTTAACCTCAGGTCACTCCAGCGGAAGACAAGAGCTTGCTGGTGGCGATGGCTCACTTTTCTCTTTGATCGGCTCAGATTGAAGAGACTGGCGAACTCAATTACGAGAAGGTCGTCGCTTGTGCTCCTGACGAGCATGTGAGGTCGTGCACGAGACATGGCTGTCAAGTCACCGGTAGGTGCAGGGTCAAGAGCTGGGCTCGAGCTGTGCAATCCAAGTTAAGGAGCATCGTTTACAAGGAGTCAAGGATCCTAGAGGTTCAAAGACGCAGCCAGAAGATTTCTCTTTCCGCTGGGCTGCTTCTCTTCCGGTGCTCCCCCGTACTCCCAGCACCTGACTGACAGGTCTTGCAGTATCTTCGTCGGTTGGCGCAGTCTTGCTTTCAACACCGAGCGATTGAAGAATCTAGGAGTGAAGTGCTTGCTGAGATCACTGTTTGCGACGATCACTCGAGCCTTCAACATGTGAAGATCATCAAACTTGGTTTGGTTCGACCTTGACGTCTTTCCAAGTTGGAAAGAAAGCAGCTTTTTCACGCAGCAAGAACGAGGACCTCGTATCCACATCTTCTTCCGGTATGGTCGTGCAATAGTCATGCACTGGTGCAGATGAAGGGCTGATAACAGCATGACAGATGTTGGTTGTTGACCATCATCGGGAAGCATCAAAAGCGTCTGCAGATGATCAGACTCGTACGTATAAACGGCTGTGCCGCAAGCTGTTAACATGTTGAGTCAGAGGACACGTGGGATTATGACGTCGTTGAAGACAATGATTGAGCAGTGGAGATTGCAGTCTGACGCTGAGTGATGCAGACTACGTCTTGTTGTACATGCTCTTGACGAATGTCTGCAGGTCAAAGAACTCCAAGGTCTCAGTCAAGATTGCAGTGCGCTGGACCCTCATGACCTGCAAGAGATTCTTCAGGTCGGCTCCTCGACCTTCCCTTGTGCTTCTTTCCTCTCGAGGCTCAGTGAGAGCTGTAGGGTCTGGCACCAGCTCTCCCAACAGAGGAGAAAGCAGCGGCTCCTGATGAAGCCCTTGGCGAGGACGGCACGTGCTCGTCTGTTTCGTCGGTCGTTCACTCACTGGGCGGGCCGAGCGTAAGGAGATGGAGGAGACTCGGAGATGGTGTCTGACTTGTCTCAGTTATGCTCGGCGACGACGATGGCACGCAGGCTCTGTCATCCTAGCAAGACACGAATTGATGATGTTGTCGGACGCGTTCAGGTTGAGACCTCATGAGTGTTGGGTCTTGTGACCATCTCTCAGTGATTGGTGGGAGGCCTGTCCGAGGCTGCAGACGATCGCACAAGAGTCTGACAGCGACAGGGACAGCATTGAAGACTCTTTTTCTCTACAGGAAACTTTGCTCACTAGACAACAGCGAGCAAGTTTGCATCTCAAGTCAATGGAGAGAATGTGGAAAACTGTGCGCAGCAATTTGGCTTGCACGCTGTTAAGTATCATGCAGATGCGCATTCACTTCTTCCAATGGTGCGGACTGATTCAAACTCCTCGCGATTCTGCCAAGGAAAGTCCGTTGCTTCCCTCTAAAGCTGTCATCGTGAGCAACAGGTGAGGGTCCTCTGTTTCACCACCTGCGACTGTGTGACAGCACATGACAGCCCGAGAACGACCTGGTTGGACAAGAACGAGAGCTCGGAGGAGGATTCTGACACGAGAGAGATCCTTCCAACCAGCAAGAGGCGGATAGATTTCAGTAGACGGTATGCTCGAAATGTGATTTGAACAAGATGATAAAGGGCATGAAGAGTTAAGACTTGAACGTGACGGAGGTGCATCTGCTACTGTACCATAAAATTGCTCTAATGGCAACCACCATGTTAGACCCACTCTCTGTCCTCCACTCCTTTGGGAACTGAGAACTGTCGAAACTTCGGATCGACACTCCCATACGACGATTTTTGATTCGCAAAATCGCCCAATTTCTCCTGCTCCTCCTCCATGAACTCTCGCGTAACCGGCAGACCTGTCGTAGGGTGAGGTCAGAAAGGAAGAGGCAGGTAGTATTCCATCTACCTATGATCTTTCTGCCAACGTCCATGATCCCCTACAAACAAGTCAGGCAGGTAAAGTATAGCTCCCAACTGCGTTGGCACCAAGCAAACCCCCGTCGCCATGCAGAGAAAGATCACGATCACTACGAAGACAATCTGTCCAGTTGACGACTATTGATTAGAAAATATCAAAATACGAAAAGAGCACCTGAGGGATTATCCGGTAGGTTGAGTACCCTTTGTGAAACACAGCTTCCTGAAAATTTTTCCTTGCACGGGCCCAACACTCGTATTCTTTTCCAGGCTGGAGGCAAATATCAATGAGGTCCTGAAACCAACATTTGATCTAGTGTGACCTTATACATCCGTAAATAATTGTTCTTATCTTCAACTGTAAAATATTGCCACCCTGATGGCTCATCCCGCGATATTCCTTGACGATAAATGTCTTGGGACCGTAGCACGCTTGCATTCTTAGCATTCCAGTCCAATGCTCCTTGAATCGATCCTACCCTTACCTCAACCTTGAGGAGGCAGATCAGTATGGAAGAGAGAGTCGAGAGAGTCATTACTGGGACAACCACCCGCTCCTTGATCCCATCGATGGTCTCGTATTTCTCCCAATGACCGTTCCCAGTGACCGTGCAGTGAGCGTAAACATAATTGTGTCTCACCTGCATGAGCTGATGACTGAATGCAAAAGAAAATGCGAACCAATCTCACCTCGAGACTGGGGAGAAGATGCCAGAAGATTGTATAGACCACACTGGTAGTCATGCAAAAGGCTGCCAGGTAGAAGAAGAAGCGCTCGTCCGACCGCATGATTTCGGGAGCTCAGCGATCTTTCACAGAATCTTCAAGAAGGTATTCATTGCGTGTCAGCTGCAAGATAAATCAGGAGACCATGCCTCTCGTCCTTCTCGCACTCCTACTTTCCCGCCGATGCTCCCTTGGCCATGACGACCCTTGGAAGATTCGTTTTTAGTCAACTTGTGGGTATGAGGGTAATGAGTTCCAGGGTTCCGAGTTCAGGGCCGCAGTCAGCAGCACCGTCACCGGGGTGACCCGGTGCCGGCGCGCCGCCGGGTCCAACTTCACGCGGCCGGCCCGGCGCACGGCGGCCGGGCGGCCCTCCGACAGTGTAGCCTAAGGAACGGCAGTGAGCCGGCAGCCGGCAGCCGCTGAGCCGCTCACGCTCACTGTCAGCCTCCGCCTGAGGCCGCCCGGCGGTTCAACGGTTGCGGGCGGGCCGCAGCGACCATGAGGGCCTTTCGAATTCCGTACCATCCGGCTGGACCGAGCAGTGCCGCTGCGGCCCCGGCGGGCCTGCCGGGCGACCAGCCTGAGAGACTGAACGGTCAACGGTGGCCCGAGTCCCAGCACACATGATGATTCTTTATTGCACTTCACAGTGCTGACTCACCGGCGGCCACCCCGCCCCCCGCAATTTGATTAGATTTTTCGCTAGATTTCTTTCCCCCACTAGTAGCTCGCAATGGTTTGAAGACGTCAGGAGTCAGCCAGGTACAACTGCGCGGGACTGAGTCAGCGGGTCAACTTCAAAGTCTAATCCATTCGATCATGTCAAGTCTCCCTCACCTTCCCATGGCTTGTGGGGTCTCGCCCAACAGCTTGGCTAACCAGGGCATGTAGTCAGAGAGATCTCTGTCATTCTTGTCATTTCGATACGCATGTTTCATCAGAATCCTTACTGATCAAGTTGATAAGGTGGATTCAAAATCAAAATGCCGCAACCATTTAGCCGCTGATATCTCCGTTCATTGAAGTTCGAGCGAAGCCTTCAATCGAGTTGACACACCTGTCGGTCGATGGTTGGGTCTCGGACTAGTAGCTTGCACAAGAGCATCTTGTTTATCCCAAGTTGCTTCAACTGCTCGACCCATCAAAAACACGCGAGGGACCATTGACGAAGGCGATGCACACCTCACGCTCCCAAGTAGCTTGAAAATCAGGATTTTTGATCGGGAACCTATTGCATGAAAAGAGACAATTCACGACAGCAATACGTAAGCTGGAAACATTACCACACGAAGAATGTGCCGGTCGACCAACGACTGGAGAAACAATTAATGATTTCGAGAGAAGCATCAAACTGACATGTTTGCTTGCTTGATTTTCTTCAACACTGCCTTGAACTCGTTTTCTTTTTCATAAGGAGGATCGCACAATACCTACACTTTCTCAATTCCAATCGCGTTCCTCTTGAGAAATCACCAATCCTCTCTTCTCCAATGGTGGAATGAAAGATGTCCAAATTTGATAGCCTGCATGAAGTTGAGCTTTCTAAATTCATGCAATCAGCCATCACCATCCCCTTCCAAGAATCGTACACTTCAAGTTTTGACAGGTCATTCGTAAGATGGGTTTTTGAACACATGGATAGGACCATACTTTTTGTTGCAGTTCAAGTCGACAAAGTTAGAATGAAGTGCTGCGATCTCTTGAGGATGAAGCTCAGAGAGAACAAGGCGATCGTCCTGTAACAACTTATCCAGAGTACTTGATGTCTATTCCAATACCTCTCTCATCAGATTGTGTATCAAGATAGGACTGCCGGGATAGATCTGGATTTGCTCCTCGTTTAACGAGCTGAAGGATTTGACTGTATAAAAATAATCTCTGCATATCTGAAAATAGGGAGTAAAATGTGAGATGCTCCGACATATAATTGTCAACACAAAATGACGTGCATTACAACAAATAGCAGAGGTACAAACCTCAGGGAGTTCGCTTGAGCCAAACTTCTTATAGTATTCTTCCACACGATGAATCCCCTGCCATATTCTTTCAGGCACAATTTCTCTGAATATCTGCGCCTACCTGCTTAAATTCCGGACTCCGAGTTGCCTCAGGTGTCCGCAAGTCAAACAATCCAGTTGACCTTGCAAGGGGCGTAAGGCACTTTGGTGCTCATCCTTCTTGGACTCACGCATGAGTATCAATCAGCAACATGGGGTTCGGCTTCTTCTGCCTGTCGCATTGTATGGCTCAGTCTCATTGAATCGAATGAAAGAGTTCAAGTCGGCGTGAAGACTCACATATGCTTGATGGTTGTCATCAGAATACTGTGCTTCATCACGTCGCCAAAGTTTCCGGCGTGAAACGCGTGCCTGGAGAGAAGGAAGGTGACTGAAAGAAGGGGAAGGAGAGGAGCGAGTCAGCTATCACCGATAGTTGAGGGATCTTCGAGCCGCCGGCGTCTGCCCGTTGCTTCCCCCTAGCCTCGGCATAACCCTGCGCATGAACCGCATGTGCATTGGACTCATGGCTCTGCGGTGCCGCGGATGTCGGAGAACCAGAGAACATGGGAAATGAGGGGGATGAGTCTGCTCTGGAATCTTCCCTTGTAGCAGCAGGCAGGCATGGAGGAGGAGATGGATGCACTGCTAGTGAACGTCGCTCAGCGATCTGGAGGCATAGAGCCCATGCTGTAAGGCTCATCCTCTCTAGACGTTTCGATCCGGTTGACATGCTCGCCTCGCTTGCTTGACAGTCACTCCATCTTCTCGTTCCTCAAGAGGCGGACAGACTTTTACCACATACAAAAACCTGGTGACAAGATAGGTGATCCGTCTGCTTGGCTTGCTCTCAAAATCTTTGATCGGGCCCTCTTCTTTAGGATTCCCTGCAGGTGTTGCAAAGCGGATGGTTTTACAGGCTTTCAAGCACTTTGAAGATGATACGGAACTCTGTTCACCTAACAAGGAGGTAGACAGCGATGTTTTCATCGCAACATGACTGTTTTCTGTCAGGAACTTGAATCTCGTGGGGAAAGAATTCAAAACAATCCAACGTCAGGATCTTTGGTATTATCAGACCGTTTGCTCTTAGAACACCGCGGTGAATCACATCTACCAGAGCGCTGCAAGGTCAGAAGCGAAAACTACTCCAAAGCCAACAACAGCGACCACACCTAAAACATCGGATATGCCAAAAGTAGAAGAGACCAACGATACAAAATCCAGCTTTGTTTGCTACAATGGTGGAGAATGCGAGCGATACAAGTACAGAAAAGTGAGTTCGGAATTGCTTGGTAATGATTCATGCAGGTGGTCGCAAACCTTAGATGAGATTGTTCTCTATGTAGACTGCTCGAAATCCGGTGGGAAAGTGAGTTGTTGAGTCTTTGACTTGATGTCAAGAGAATTTTCTTAACCCAACTATTTGGCAGTTGAAGGCGAAGGAGCTAGATTGCAAGTTTGGGAAGAAAAACGTTTCTATTTCTCTTCGTCAAGGGAATTCATTGCCAATACTGGATGGGGTTGGAATTGATCATTCCACGTGAGAAACACGATGTTTGACATTTTGAATATCAGGAGCTCTTTGAAGAAGTAAAACACGAAGACGTGGTTTGGCATCTAGAAGAATCAAGTCTCTTTTATTCAAGAACGCCATGTCAACTAACAGTATACACAAGGATTTTTGACAATTAATCTGGAAAAGAAGAAGAAGACGTCTACGTGCTTGCTTGTCATTTGATACTTCCTGATATTGCATTAGTTGGTGGAAATGTGCATTGGTAGGAGACCGAGAAATTGACACTCAACGTGTGGATTCGACTTGTAAGCAAAATGCATAGCAGTTTCCGAAGACCGTTCTGATTTCAACTCCAGGTAAAATCGACGACTATGACGAACCGACGCAAGCTGCCATTCAGAAACTTATGTTCGACCAGTGAGTGTCACCCAACTTCGTTTTGGTGTCCGCGCGTTGATTCGTAACGATTGCAGACAACAGAAAATGCAGGGGCTTCCTACAAGGTCTGTAGTGTTCCTTCCTCATTACCGCTAATATGATAATGCAGCGACGAGCTCAAACAGCAAGAAATCCTAAAGAAGGCATGGAATGCCGAAGGTAGAGAATCTCCCATTCAACAAACATTGAGATGTTGTAGGCTCGCCATTTAAAGGAACGCCTTTCGATCCCTCTCTGGTAAACTTTTCGGGAAGTACAGGATTAGGAGTGGGCATGGGTGACGAACGTGATCCGTCTAGCTAAGCTGAAGCAATAAACATAGGTGATTCATTCGATGTTTAGTGGGATAAAAGATCTCTATAAGAGTGCATGCACTAACAGCTCGCAACACCCATGCTTAGAAGAAGCCAGCCTGAACAGGGCGGGGACCGCCGAGGGCGACGTCAGTTCCGAGGAGGCCAGAGTCGCCGTTAGCAAAGATCTCAGTGCTGTTGGCCTTGGAGACAGCCTTGGCGGAGTTTCCGTCCAATCCCCAGATGTGGACCTGGTGGAGCTGGGTGGTAGACTGGAAGGAGCTGTACATGCTGTAATCAAAATGTCAGAATTCTTGTCGATAACGACAAATTTCGTTTGCAACGAGAAGGCTCACTTGCTCTACAGAACAATGTGCACTATAGAACAAACTGGACACTGATTGAAAACATCCCTTGTACAGGAACAGCCTTCAACATTCAATGTGCAGTATCAGTGCAACACGCAAAACCATTCGAACACACAGCCGCGGAAAAGCATTCATTTTTAAGTCCATGACGACCGAGAGGGAACAATAACACATAATACAACCAAAAGAAAAGCAGAAGCCATTGGCATCATAGGACTGCAGCAGTACAAAACAGCAACAGACAGTTTACACACATGACGTTCTGAAAACCGCGAAACAAGGAACAGCCATGCAAGCATCACAATCATTGGCTTCATTTCTGACCCACACAAGCATTCAAGCTCATTCCCCCCTTCTCTTCCCCCCGCCCTCTCATCTTTCTGCATGGTGGGAGATGACCTTTCGGCAGGTGGCTCTTGGGTGAAGCCACGGGTGTCTTATAGGGAATTGGAACGGGTGCAGGTGATGATAATCATGGGGGTAGGGGTGATTTGGTGAGGGGTATGTGGGAGGTTGTTCAGGTACAAAAGTTGTTGTATTGAGGGGTAGGGTGATGATCTTTGCACACACTGGGAGTAGGGTACTAGTTCCGGAGATGCTGGAAGAGACAACCCCTAGGGGTAGGTACTCAATGGTGAAACGTAGGGGTGGGTGTGGACTTGTGTGAGGGGGGTCCATGTCCCTATGTTGACCAACGGAAAATAACGGTTTGGTGGCTGAATGCCGGAACGGGAGCAAGACAGTAGCGGAGGAGGGAGGAGGAACAGAAGGAGAAAGGGAGGTAGACATTTACACGAAGAAAGGATTGAAGAGCATTGTACAGAGGTTAGGGATGTATTCTTGTTCGTATGTTACCACCGATGGGTGGAAAGTTTGATTGGGAGGGTTGAACTAGCTTCATTGAATCTGGTTCGAGAGGCAAGTAGATTGTAAAATCAAGCAGGATCAAGTAACGCACAAAGCTCAAACCGATGATACAGGAGAAAGCCTTCCACATGATGTCTCAGTGTGAGGCGATAGGCTTATCAAAGCAATCAATTGTAACGCTGATCAAAGCAAGCAACCTCAGCTTGGTGCATAAGAAGGATAACATAGAAGATGTTTTGTCTTGTTGAACGTAGCTTGGCATACTAGCATATAGAACATGATTTAAATATATTGAAGGTTTCAAGGAATCACGCCCAATGCATTCACATCGAAGTTAGAAAAAGTATGCCGGGGGGGGGAACTCCATACTCTCAGGGTGCATGTATACAGTTTCCACAATGGAAAGCGTGCTCAAACCATGATTCTCCTGCTCGCTTGGCGAGCTTTGTTTGATTTGTCTGTTTGTTCTAGACAATAAGGTTCGTCACATTCGGATGATGTACCCCAGAAGCCTTGACAAATCTTGCATTTACCAAATTTTGGATTTTTGTTTGATTATTTGACATTCTCCTCACAGCCTTGTAGAACCTCCCTGAATTTGATATGGTTGTGTCATCAAGTAAGCGGAAACCCCGTGAAAATCTTACAGACGATGAGGTAGTGAGATGTATTCTTGAAATCAATTCGACTGACTATTCTCTTGTGTCTGCCCTTGCCCGCCTTGAAACAACTTCAGCTGAAGCAGCTCTGTGTGATCGCCGTGAGACAGCATAGAGACGAATGCCGTTTATGGAACTCCTTAAGGGTAGGCTTAGTGAATCACTTGGGGCATGATATCTGTCAACAGCTTGAAATTTGGGTCGCAACATTTTATGCGACAAAGGAAAGTATTCCTAGAGATAGTGATGTGGAAGCCTTTGCTGATCAAATGATCGAACGAAGGAAAAAGGGCTTGACATGATTGCTTAATTTTTTTTGTTTCAAAACATATTGTTTCAAAACAACCAAAATATTTAACAAATTAAAACATTGAGACGTTTCTAAGATAAAACAAGAATATGTTCATCCTGATCAGGAATTGACTTGTGCTATAGAGGTGAATCACGAGTCCTCCTCCCTCTCTCCTTCTACTCTACTCCTCTTGCTGCCTCCACTGCTGCTTTCCGCCCATTCATACCAACCTCTAGTCCAGGGCAGCAGGGGTGGGGGTGAGAGAACAGAGCCGAGGGGTGGGGTAGAGACTAAGGAAAAGAGGGGTAGTACAAAGATCCGCAATTTTGAGATGGGGTAGTATAATTAGTGTATTGGATGGATTAGGTAAGGGTGGGTTCACAATAACACTCTGGATCAGGGGGTGGGGTCATACCGCGCACGCAGCGGCGCGGCGGGCATGGCAGAGGAAGAAGGAAGATCAGGGCAGGCGAGGAGGATGGGAAGGAAAGCAGAGATTGAGAAGAGTGACGATGAAAGAGGATGAAATGAGAGACAACTCGATTCTTTTCAGAGGAGTGTGACGTGAGGAAGGGCAAGAAGTAGATTTGAGACAAAGATATGAACCAGGAATGTTCTGTAATGGGGTTGGATATCTCAGAGGCACCTCGAAGAAGGAGATGCTGCAGAATATGTAGTTAGTTGTAGAAATTCTCTCAGAGTACCGGGTGAGAATCCTTGAACACGGACAGAAAGGGATTTGAAGGGATCATTGTAAGAGTCGTGGATCCGTTCCGTCGCAGAAACCTCGTTGGGGTGAAGTTGTATTGGATTATTTATGTATCGGAAGAAGTGCGTACCATGCACCTGTCACTTGCTCATAGTTCTGAGCCGTAGTCTCCTGGCTAGCTACTTGAGTTGATCTAAGACTGGACTGAGGTTGTCTAACTCGGTCTCCTTTCGTAAAGAGCTTGCGGTTCTATGAGTAGGCCATTGCACGATGTTGTTCTTGTCTCACAAAATTCGTAATGTCTTCGCCTTTTGACCGAACCTTGTGGTACAGCTTTAATAACTAAGCTAGAAAAGCATGAGCATCGGAGTTCCAGTCAAGCTTCTGGTGCGAGAACTACCAGCTATGTGACTGCACTGACTTTGTCCAAGCATGAGGCTGAAAGCCACATCATAACTGTAGAGTTGAAGTCCGGGGAGGTAAATTTCTGAGGTTTCATGCCCGTGGACTGAGAATGCTCCTAGTTGTATCGTGGAACTTTGCAAGAGGCGGAGGACAACATGAACTGCAAGTACGTCAGAGCCTTTCTGGTCTTGCTGGTTTTGCCTCTTCTGACTCATAGAAAGCATGACCAATGTGACAATGACCGGGAGAGATGGAAGGTGACGCATTAGAATTTGCGAGAAAATCATACTAACATCATTTCAGTATCTCAACTCTTGAGCAAGTTTTCATCAGAGGCGGTTTGATTCGGTAAAGTTTATCACATTATTGACGCCTTTACCACATGTGAAAGTGTTTCGTCTTTAGATTTGTAATTTTGCCGGATATTCTTAAGAATGCGCCAATGTTCAAACGCATAGGTAAGGTCCAGGTTCTCATGTGGCGACTTGTAACGTTTCTGCAAAGATCCAAAGCAAGGCATTCTACGAGGCAAAGGCGTTGGTATCGGACGATCGACGGCAGCGAGAGCTCGGTGAACTTGTGCCTACTCTTCCTCTACACGTGTTGTAATTTCTTGCGTTTGCAGTCGTGGCGGTGGCCCCCCTGGCGGTCCTCCTCGTGGTGGAGGAGGAGCAGTCAATGTCCGCCATTGAGCATGCTTGCTGCTCTTACATCAGAGCTTCCGTCCCATCTCGCCAGAGGGAAGTCGAAGAATTCGCTCTATGCTGAAGTCAATGTATCAAACAGGAGTTTCGATCTCAATCAATTGCAGGATAGTTTCCTTGATTAGTGATAGACGTGGCGAGGATCAGGAATGGGATTCGAGAACGAGATCAAGAGTTGTTGCTTTGAAGAATCAATGTTTAATAGATTTACAAACGTTATCACAGTCGTTCCTTTCCTCGGCTTCATTCGATCGCTGAAATTGAGATGCTAGTGATGTGTTCTTCTGCGCAGGTCATTTGCAAACATTTACAGAGAGCTGTGATAGGAGTCATCAATCCTCTCTCGCTGCCACACTTTCATCATGATTCCGCCTTGAACGACATGTTTAGCTGTTGGATCCTTGAGGAAGAAACTTGTACCTGATATCCGCCCGATGTCCGTCAGATCGTCAATCGGCTTGTCGACAATCGTGGACGACCCCTTCACTTTGGTTTCTCCCTCCAGCCACCTACTCATCATGTTCATGTCGCTTCATCACAAGCTCTCACTGCTGTTACCAGTCCGTGAGGCCAAGAAAGAAGTTGGCGCGTTGGGCCTGCAGTTAAGATCAGATTCCTGTAGATGGGCCTGAGCTCACGACACGGAGTCACCTTGCTCAACTGATCGTCGGAGACCTGTATCTGTTTCCACATCTCAGGGCTCCAAGCTGCCATCTGACCAACAAGATTGAGGCGACATCGACAGCAGGAGAGGGAGGACAGACGTTGTTGTTGGATTGAATGAGAAACTTGTAGACGTCGTCGGCGTCGAGCACTGTCGCTTGCTTGGTCATCCACTTGCTCTATGCCCAAGTTCAGTTCAAGTGATGAAATTGGTGGTTGACAAGGGACGGGGTGGTCTACCTGAATGATGGACATGACGAGGTTGTCTAACTGTACATACGGCGACATGGACGGCGTCACTTTCCTGGTAAGTTTGGAATCGTCAGCAGCCGCCAGCCTTTGGAGGCGGATGAGGGAAGACAAAACAAGGGAAAGTGAAGGGAGGGATCGATGGAGAGGGCCAGGGAGGACGGAGGTGGGAGGGAGTGGGAAAAGGATGTCAGCTCACATCTTGAACATGCTTTTGAAATCGGTACGCAAACGGTCGACTGCAGCCTGTTCAACAGCAATCACTCTGACAGCATTCCAGGATTTCATTACCAGAACATCGCCGTAGGAGGGATGCTTTGAGTGGAACTCAGCGGCCGCTTGGGAGTAGATGTTATCTCCCGCCGGTGTGTCTGGAAGGTCAAGAAACCTCTGCTATAATGATCAGCGGTGCCACCATGTTCCTCCCGCACCTTCTCGTAAGGGGGTAGATTCTCATGCGGCAGGAGCCCGTCTCTGTAGAGGCTTCGCTTCCCCAGGCTCGGACGGTACCAGTAAGTCCTCCTGCGAGGAGCGGTGATTGAATTGCCCTCATGACACGCCGGAATCTCACTTGAGTGTTTCGTCATGGAATGTCTCTGGTCTATTCTTCGTCAGGTACCAGTCCAGCGTGCCGAAGAACGTGGCTGATCCAAGCTAGTCAAAAGCAAAGACATGATTCGATTGAAGCGGAGTACAAGTGTTGTCGTCCTCTTGGAACAAGCTTGTTGTTCCCAGCATATAGCTGAAGCAGCAGAAGTCAGAGCGTTCTTCCCCTCTTGCTGTTTCGCATTACGGTGCATAAAAGTTGCTGATCCCCGCCCACTTGTCTGCCTATGCCGTTAACTCCTCCTACAGTTTGGCATAGGCACCAACCTGAAGTCTCTTTGTCCATCTTTTCTCCTGTATAGCTAGAAGTTGAACCATTCAGATCGATGTTGTCACAAGCAACCACTGCTCTTGCCTTCCGTTCTTGTAGTACTTGAAAGTTTCATGTCCAGGAAACCAAAGCTCACTGCAAAGAAAATCGTCGGCGATGCAAAAACATGTCCTGCAACACAAGTCTACCTCAAAGGTTTCCAAGCACTTGTATCGTTAGGATTATTCCATGGACCATCATTTCCATCTTTCTTAAGATCTTCGAGTAGATCTACCACCAACCGCATGATCATGCACTTCAGATTGATGTGAGCAATCTTACCTTTCGGCGGTCCCGGCATGAACCCCCGCAAACCATGTTTGAGCCTATCAACACCATACAACTCGTGGTCTTCCTCATAGTTGTCCTCGAACTCCTTCTTGGATGCTTCATATCGTTCGCGCACGCGAGCAAAATGCTGATAGTTGCACTGCGGCGAGTTTCAGTGATGAGGAGTTTTGAGTGCGAGCGAGGGCATGCCAAGGACTCATACCAATATTTTGGAGTCTTCGAATATTGAGACTGGAAAATGAGAGGCGTTGAGGTCACGAGGCTCATCTTCGAGGTCTCTCTGAAACGGTTCATCGTCCAGGTCTCGCATCTTGAGCTTTTGGTACTCGCGCAGGGACTTCCTATAGCTCTTCATATTGCTATGGCTCAAGATATTCTCTGCATTGTCGGCATAGTGAACCTCTCTTGTCTTCCTGTGTCTCCTGCCCTCGTTGGTTTTTTCTGGCTCGGGCTTTGGGACCATGAAGTCTGCAAGCCCCCCGCCTCGAAGCCGCAGTTGTGCTCCGGATATTTTACAGCTCCTCCCCCCGCACGCTCTCCCCATTCCTTGACTCATCGTCTTCACTTCCACCAAATGCTCTTCATGTCCCATCCGATCGCCTCCCATGCATGTCGCTATCGCCATCGCTGCCACCAGACGCAGCCATCCTCCAACCATTCCGTCCGCCCGATTCATAACCCCACCCCCCGTCGAACCATCGAAGGAGGGGTAGTCAAATCGCAGGGTAGGTTGCGCCAGACAGCTGCATTGCGGAATCTGCTCGTGCGAGAGGACGAGGAGCGAGGACGAGGAGCGAGCGAAGAGAGGCAGAGGCAGAGTCAGCAGAGAATTCAGACATCCTTCTCACAGTCAGGTCAGGATCTGTCATCTCCTTCCTCACCTCTTTGCCTCCCTCACCAACTCCAGTGAGATTCACCTTGCTGTATCTTGAACCTAGTTCAATACCAGATCAAGATGTCCAAGCAAGAGCAGGAGCAGAGGGTGAATAATGCCAAGAACGAGATTTCAGCATTCAGTGACATGTACAACAGGTAAGTTTGCTGTGATTTTTTTTTTTGTGTTTGCCCTGTTTTTGTCCAGATTCTATCTCGATCCCAATAACCGCAAATGGTAGGATGCTGAAGCAATGTTTTGAGAAATGCGTAGAGCATTATCATGACAGCGAACTTGCTCTTGGCGAGAACGTGTGCATTGATAGGTAAATTTGATGTTTTTGATTGCTCAATGCTTCTATACCCCAGGATCGGGATGGTTTGAATGGGAGGAAAATGACCCTGCTGATAGATGTGTGAGCAAGTATGTCTCTGCGCAAGAGAAAGTTGGTGCAACCATGACAAAGGTAGTCTGCTGACATGCGATCTCGAAGATAAGTCTGATGTGAGACATAATGCAGGTTACATCTCAGATGCAACAGATATGAAGCGATGCTGTCCCACATATGACAATCTGAAATACCGGCGTAAAGAATCTTTGTTTCCAGCCATGTAGAGCATTACATCTTGGTGTCTATCATTCTAATGGTATGAGCAACTTTCTGCCAAGACATCTCCCTTCACACTTGGAGTGTGAGGGAACAAACTGGGCATGCTCATCGAATCTATGAGTTGCACAGATGATCCGAGCCATCGTGCCATGATATGTCGCAGCCTCCCTGTCTATTCCAAGTTTCATCGCTCACGGTAATAGCGCAGACGTCACTGCGTCAGAACTCAGACAGGAACTGTCAGTGAGCCTCGAGCTTCGGAGTCGCTGCCAGAGTCAGTTGAAAGTTCCGCTGAGCGAAACTTGCCAACGACAGGCTTGACTATTACGTACTTCCTGGCCAGGCTCACCATGCCATGCCATGCCATGATGATGTACCGTGACTGCTGTCACCGTGGCTCAGGATGCTTAAAGTTCCGAGGGACGGTTCAATCTTGCAGCACTACTGATGAATGTGGGGCTGATCTTTGATCACATCTCAGTAAGTTTTACCCCAGTTTGATCACTGCCATGCCGGATCACTGGGGTCCCGCGAGGTTGCTCTAACCTAGGCTAGGCTAAGTTTCCGGGGAAGTTCAGCGGCCTGGTCGGGCCGTCCGACCTTACCGAGCTGAGTCACTAACAAGCCGGTAACCGCCGGGGCCGGACATTTACTAGTTTCAAGTTTAGGAGTCCGCCTCACGCCACTGCGCCGGTGCCGGCCCGGCCCGCCGCGGCCGACCCGGGGCTCCGGCCCGCTCGGGCACCCACCCGGCTGACCGCCTCACTGTCAGTGCCACGGTGAGCTGCTCCGCACTGCGGCGGCGCCCGACTCGAACCGGTGACTTGGATCTGTTTACCGTAGTACTAAAGTTTTAGTCACATCCCGTACCGGCCCCATGGCGACGGTAGGTCCAACTTGCCTTCCTGCACCCGAAGTTACCCCGAGACAACCCCACGAGAGGAGGGGTGGGGGTACTGCCAGGCCGTGCCTGTTCTCGTGTTAGTTTCCTGGTAGGGGTACTAGAGTCAGTCGGAAGGCCCCCCGGGTGGGGTGGTATGTTTGACGGTCAGGGGTTTCCGAGCACCGTACCTGACTCAATGGCGGGGACGAGCGGCAGCTGGAGTTGGCGAGAGGGACATGCGTCGCACCATGTCGGGGGGACGTACGTTGGCGAGTAAGTCGAAGTTTGACTAGCCATGGTGCATTCAGTGATGCTTCAGAGTTCTCATGTTGTTGTGCCTGTCCCATGACAGTGATGCTTTCGTGTTGGTTTGAGATAAACCAGAAGTTTGATTTCATTACTTGCTCCAACAAGACAGTTATCAGAAATATACAAAGCAATCGTACAAAACTTTAACTGATCGGCTGTTGTGATCTGTTTGACCGTTGTATTGTTTTTATTCAAGGTGGAAAGATGGGAAGCCAGTGGGGGCTGGGCAATTCACCGGACACTCAGGGTTGAAGTACATTGGTTCATGGAAGGACGGAAAAGCGAATGGTACCTACATTCTAATAGATAGACCTCATGGGCTCACGCACCAACTTCACAGGACAAGGAAAACTCGTGCTTCCCAAGGACTACACATTTGAGGGAGAATTTGTGGATGGCGTTTGCGAGGGAGAAGGTAGACGTGTATGGTGAGTCGGATGATTTAACTGTCCGGGACAACGTTCTGATCCTACGTCAGGCTGGATGGGACTTATGAAGCAGGAACCTTTCAGAATGGCAACCTCAACGGGTTCGGGAAGTCGAACCACAACGAAGAAAGTGAGTCTACCCTATTCTCAGATTTGATGGAGTGACTTGTCTGTTTGTTTTGCAACCGACTGTTTCTTGGCGTACCTCATGTGCACCTTGAAACTCCAGACATGACGTACGAAGGATATTTTCTTGATGGGATGCCGCATGGCTCGGGGTACGGCAAACTTCGAGGCGGTGAATGGTTTCGCGGTGAATGGGAGTATGGAAAACCTTTCAATGGCCAGTGTGTGCAAACAAAAGTTGCTGCAGACACTTTTGGAGATTTCATTTACATATACAAAGGGAGTTTGAAGAATGGCGTTTGGGATGGCCAAGGGAAGTTAGGGTATTTCGAAGAAAAGTTTGCAAGCAGAGAAATTTGGACTTACGAAGGTGAATTTTCCCAAGGTCACTGTCATGGTCAGGTAACAACATCAACTTCTTACATGTAGCCGTCTCTGAATCCCAGTTGTACTCTCGCAGGGCAAGAAGAAACACACTCTTGGGTGGTCGTATGAAGGGGAATGGATTGCCGATGAGATGGAAGGAGACGGCAAGCTTACATACAAGAGTGGTGAGGAGATAGTCGGACAATTTTCCCATGGTAGACCACATGGAAAGGCAGTGAGGACATCCAGCGATGGCCAATACCAAGATGGCCAATGGTCTCATGGTGAATTTGTGGAAGGAAAGTGCAAAATGTTTTGGGAAGACGGACGTATCTACGAGGGCCAGTAAGTTGCTGACTGCTGAGTTTCAGTAGAGCGAGTGAGAAAATGACAGGTTTCGTAACCGGAAGATAGATGGAGAAGGCATCATGAAATGGAAGGATGGGACGGAATTGCGGGGAGTGTTCGAGAATGGAAATTTCCCTAAGGAAGCCAATGTAATCGAACACGGGCAGGAAATGAAGTGTACGTTTCGTGGTCTGTTTGGAACCAACATAGGTATATCCGTCCCCTATTTTGCCGTGTCCGTCGACAGATGACTTTGTTATGCAGGCATGGATGCTTGCAAGGGACATATTCCCAAACCTGTTACAACTACATTCCTCACAGAAACGCTATCTCAAAACCATGACAACAATGGCAGGCGAAAATCATTACTCGGCGGACAAACAAAAGAAAAGTTTCTTTGGAAAAATCTTGCTTCTAAGCGCGGTTGGGCTTTGCTTCCTTTACTGAGCCGCAAGAAGCAAACTGCTCAAGATGACTCGGACGTCGCCGTTCAACGAACAGATAACTCAAGTGAAATTGACATGTTTACTCGGACATCATCGGCTCCAGAAACTTCGGCAGAGAAGGAGCTTGCCCACAATTTCCATCATCCAGCAATATCTAGGAAAGAGCAACCAGAGGAGAAGAAGACAAATGAGGTCAAAACTATCAGCGAGATCATTTACCGCACAACATCCAATAAGGACGTCTTGCATTCAGGATCAGACAGTAAGTTGGACAGTCCAGAGGAATCGAATATGTTTTCTCGTACAAGTTCTGCTCCTGTGTCCTCAAAACCCAAGTCCAGGAAAAAAGCGCTCAGCATGAGCGGGAGGCGACACAAGTCGCAGTCTTTCCGGAAGAACAATTTTGCTGCAGTTTTGAAGGTTGACGAATTGGATGGATTACGCAGAGTTCCATCAAGTGAGCATCACAAGGATCATGGCAAGTCAGAAGATTGATGAAGGGTTGAAAGTACATGAAGAATATAAACAAGATCCTGTGAATGCATCAATATCAACACGATGACGCGAGATGATTCTGCAAACTGCAATCAATCAATTCTATTCCTCAGAGAAGACTTGAGGAAAGCTTCCTGAAAAGAGAGTGGTCTTCATTCGAAACTTTGCATTAGACCGACAAGTTAACATCCTAATCAACAACAGATTCTCTTCGCATCGAGAATTAAGTAGTCTTCTGCATATCCCACCATGCTGCCTTAGTTTCTTTTGGTGTCAAGTGTTGTTTTAGCAGGCGCGTGTCACGATTTTCCATGTGATGATCCCACATATCCATACCGTGATAAACACGGAAAGGGATGGGCCCTTCGTTGGGCTATCAAACCAATCAAGTTAGACATGAAATGGCCAATTAACAAAGATAAGTTCTTAAAGGATCACATCATAAACAAGAACAAAACAGTAGCGGCATCATACCAAAGGCACATCAATAGACGTCAGTTGAAAATCTCGATTGATAGCACATAGAAAATAGAAACATGGAAGAATGGCAGAAGAGGGAGAACCTTGTTAGCCTTGAACAACCAGTTGACACCTGCTTGGCAGAATCCGATGCCTGCGACACCTAAGGAGATGATGAGGAAGGGAGGGAGCGACTGAGCAGGCATTGCTTCTCCGCGCCGGCGGCGGCAACCGTGTACAAGTACTTCTATATAAAAACTTTCTTTTTAATATTCCAACCATACATACACAGTTTTTGATTTTATACAATGCCTTTGTAACAATTTTTGTATGAATCTTAATTTGACTTACAAATCAAAATATTATTTATGCATTCTGTACCCAGAATGAGCTACCCTCTAAAATGTTTTAGTAATCCTCAATTTGGAGCAAAGGTATGGCAGGAGGCTTGTGAGGCGACAGGGGAGAGAAGGCGAGAGGATGATTACGTTGCGAGCTCTTTGATGGGGGGGTACTAGCCGAGTACCCATGTACTCGTAAGATGGAAACAGCTTGAGACAATGAGATGTAGTCTTCGTTTTAGAGTTTGTTCACTTCCAGTCCTGTCGATATTTGAAGCAAAGGTTTTAAGGAACTGATAATGTTTTTTCCTGCAGCATCCTTACTTGTGTTGAAGAAATGTTTGAGATATTGGCTCATTGTGTTGAATATTCGGATCGAGCAGCGGGCATTTGCGGTCAGATCAATCCTGTTGTGACGATCAGCAACAACAAGGTTTCGCCTGGGGTTTGTGTGAGAGGAGCAGGAGGCCCCTGCACATTCACAGCAAGTAGCGATGGCATCTCAGGCTCTGTATCTGGCGATCATAGCAGCGCAGACAGTCTATGTAGCTCCTGGGACAGCAGTTTCTGCTGAGGCCACCTGAAGCTTGCCTTGGAAATGTTTGCGTAATCCTTTTTTTCCTAACTTAAATTTTCATGAAAAGAATTCTCACTCTCTACCCATTTCTCCGTCAGTTCGTCAAAACGTAGAGGCAGCAACATCGTGGCGTCCTTGAAAGAGAGGTCATTGGGTTTCGAGTTGAAGAACTGCAGGGCCTGCACAGCGGAGGGGATGTCTTGGAACGTGAGGATGACTTCTCCGGTCATCAACCCTTCCTCGTTCAACAACAGCTCTGGCTCTACATCTGGTGCAAGCTTGTAACTTGAAAAAGATGCCTGCAATCTGGTCATGCTGAGCCCTTCACCAGCACACATGTTCGAGATGCCTTGATGTGTTGAGAATTCAGGTGCTTCTTCGCTCCCACCAGCAGCAGGCGTCCTCGGGGGGGAGGGGTGTCTTCAACCACCTGAGTTTTGTCAGTTGAATGCCGTGGACAACTCAGCCTACGAATTTCAAAGCGACTCGTCTCCTGCAAACTTGTGAATTGTAGAAACATCTAAAACGATTCTCCACCTTCCGAGCATTTTCCCATTGAATTTTGCCATCGCAGCCAGGCAAGTTTCTGATATGTCTCACCGACAGCACCATAAGTTGAGTGACACCTTTATCCACAAACTTGATCACTGCTTCGCCAGTCAACCACCTTGAGGCAAGTCAATTCTCTCAAGGGAGCTCAAAGACGCAGCAGCAGTCACCCGTCTGGGTCTTTGAAGAGCGCAACTCCCCCTTCAAATCCTGATTGAGGTCAGCATGTCATCGCATAGTCGCATGCCATCGTATCGTCATCCCCCACCTTTGTCTGGCCTGTTGTAGTTGGTCGCCACGGCTTCCCTCAGGTCTTCTAACCACTCATAGATATCCTCCCTGGTGCACTTCATCGGCAGCCCTGTGCTCTATCAACTCTTCTTCTCCGCATTCAGCTCCCACCTGTCAAGCTCAACTTGTGCGCCACGAGCCTGTGCCCTGGTAGCGGCGGCGCCACTTTTGCGCCCGGAGGTGGAGGCGGTCGAGGGAGACCATGCTCTTGATCAGCGCTGTATACGCTCTTGGGAAGGAGTCATTCTAATGCACAGGACGAAAACTTCTGGTACCCTGAACGCCTTCCTGGCACGTTGCGGGTCATGATCGTCGGTGAACGGTGGTCTGAACAAGTCACGGTCAGCTCGGATTGCTCGAGGTGCCTCAAGCGCACCTTGACCAAGAAGCCCTGCCACAAGGTCTCAGGTGCGTCACGCTAACGCAAACAAGTCATGCAAACCGTGACAAAGCCATCCTATCAGGCAGTGGAGGCGGGGGAGGTCGAGGATCAGGAAGGGGAGGAGGTCGGAACTTTCCCTTTCGCTCTTCCTATCCAGCTGGCTTGTGAGCAAGCAACCGGCTTCAAACATGCGATCACCATCTTCACATCGTCCGGCCGAAGCTCTGAAACAGAGATTCTTCTTTGAAACGTGGGCGTCTCAAACACAAGTTTGTCCTTGTGAAAAGCTCCTTCTTGCCCAACTCTCATGCACCGTCACGCAGCTCCTGAGAAACTCACCCGAGCGTTGATGTGCTGGAGCTGGAGCTCCGAACGCTTTAGCCTGCACAAGGTGCTCAGAAGAGCGCGCAAGGGGATGATAGCGATGGTGACCTCTTCCTGTCGATGCATGTGATGCCCTGCAATGGATCGGCGGAAGAGCATGTCTGGTGAGAATTCAAAGTGATCGGGCAGGACATGCTTCTCTACAACCAGCTCGTCAATCATATGTTATCAGTTTCACGTCAGCAGCGTACCATGCTTCTCAACGTTGGTAGGAACAGAGTACTTGGAGTATTTCTTGATCAAAGCATCTCTTTTCAAGATAGGAAAGCGCGAGAGTACCTGATCATCGATGACAAAGAAGAAGCAGGCCATGCACGAGCTACCCGTTCTTCAAGGGCTTCCATGGGCTCATCATCCATACGTTCTTCAAGGGGATCTACCCGCAGCAGCCTCTCAAGCGAGCTCTCCTGCTCTCGGATGGTCTTCTCTAGTAACGTGATCTCGTGAGCTATGCGAACCTCCGCCTGAGCGTAAGGGTCTGTTGTCTGATGCGCAAGCTGCTCGTGCTCGTCATCCTGGTCGGAGTTTGAATCTGAGTCGCTGAGAGAGTCTTCGGGCATGACCCGACTGCGGTATCGAGTCTGAGGGACTTCCACTTGCTCGCTTGTCTGCAGCTCCTCAAGCAGAAAGGCCTTGAACTCCTCAAGCTCCTTGGCATCGAAACTTCTCGGGCTTTCCAGCACAGAGGGACTACTGATGCTGCTCGGCGTGTGGGGGGAGCGAGTGCCGTTGGACGCCTGAGGACTTGGAGTGCCGGCATGCTCTCCCTGACCGGATAGATTCCTGGAAGCACCGAGCTCGGAGAGAGGAGACGAGCTCCTGCGTTGAAAAGAAGACTCGCCATGCAGGAACGGAGATTTTCGGACAGAATCATAGTTCCTCTCGCTTAGGGGAGGCGTCAGGTCTTGATGTGAGGTTGCCGATATTTGTTCTTCATCCATCTTCATCTCGTCGATCATGTTTAGCTCTGACACGTTTCTCTGCCTTTCAGAGCTTGAGGGTGCTCGTCGGCTAGCAATCATCCTTTCCTCCGATGCCAGCTTCAGGCCCCTCCCCTCAGCTTCCCTCAGTCCTGTTCCTCTCTCCTCTCCCTCCCTCTCTCACTACTGCTCTCCTCCTCCTCTCCTCTCCTCTCCTTCAGCCATCTCAGCGTCTTGTCGAGTCATCATAGCTGCTCAGCTTGTCGGTAGAAACCGACAAGCTGAGCAGTTTGTATGCTCTTCGAACGCACTCACGACTACCCCACCCCTACAAACATCCTCTCGTACCCACCCCTTTCTCGCTACCCCTCCTCGAAACCTGCTTTCCACCCTGTAGTGCAGGGAAGGCGATTCCAATGGTGCGAGCGAGGCAGCGAACAGACGCAGCGGGGAGAGGAAGGGAGAGAAGAAGCTGAGAGAGCGAGAGAGACAGGACGAGTCGAGTCACCTTAGCCTGTATCGACACCCTCCTCTTCCTTCCTCTTCCTTCTTCTTCCTTCCTCTTCCTTCCTCTTCCTTCTCCCTCCACCAGCACGACATGGGCATCGAAAGCTCCTGCTTCCCACGTCAGAACCAACAAGATCCGTTGCAGCAGTTCAAGTCGTGGGGACTCATCCACTTCCCTGACGAGGACGAGAATGAAGAGGATGGCGGAGATATCGACGAGGTCATGCCAGGTCCTCCTCTCTGACTCCCTCCGTGACCTCCCTGACGGCGCAAATCAGGCCTCTTCCTTGGGGGGATGGAGGGAGCGATGCAGCACGACGAGCTGAGGAGGAGAGGAGTAACCCATGTCTTGAATGTCGCAAGCTACAACCTCAGCCCCTCGGCCTACGATCCTGAAGCATTCAGGTACCTTATCATCTGTGCGGAAGACCTCCCTACAGAGAACCTGAGGACTCACTTCGACAAGGTGACGCCGCTGCTCGCGCGAGCTCCTCTCATGCTCACTGTGTTGGCAGACGACAAGCTTCATCGCCTCTGCCATGTCCACCGGCGCCGTCTACGTCCACTGCTATGCCGGAGTCTCGCGCGCGCCCTCTGTGGTGATGGCATTCCTGATGATGGACATGGGCATGTCCTTCAAGGAAGCCTACAACATGTGCAAACGAGCAAGACCGCAGGTGATGGTGAGAGGAGGAGGAGCGAGGCGTGAGAGCTCGACAGGTCTTCCCCAACAATGGTTTCGTCAACCAGCTCATGCAGCTTGAAGAGACCCTCAAGCACAAACCGACGCAGGTGGAGGCAGCAGCCGGACGGTTCCCCTCCTCCTCCTCTGCTCCTGCCTCTCACTTGGTACCGACGAGCAGCCTGCACCCTGTGAGGTCATTGTGCTCCTCTGCTCGAGTGACCGATGCCGCAGAACGCCTGAGAGCATCGCCGTGAGTGTGGATAGTATTCATTATTACTTTAAGAATCTCCGGGCGAGCATGCGAGTAGAAGGGAAGAGGAGGGAGTGGGAGGGTGCCGACGATTTCCGTCCTCGTCTAAGCGTCTCTAAGCTTGCTCATCAACGACCTCCTGGGGGTAGGGGTGCTGCTTCCTGCCTCGCTCCTGCTCCATGTCGGGCTAACCAGGTTGCTCCCCTCCATGGAGACGTGCCGGCTGGACAGCTCGAAGTTCTGCACAGCCTCCTGCGAGCAAGGATGGCGATGAGACAAGAAGAGGAGGAGCAAAAACGAAAAGGGGTGGGCAAGAGGGAGGAGGAATGTCGAGGTTGAGGTAGGTAGTGGGAGGATCAACAGGTCAAGGATGAGCCCAGGGGGATGAGGCAGAGAAGGTTACCGTCGCCTTCTCCATAGCAGCTGCGAGCTCTGCCATGAGGGTCAGGGGCACATCCAAGTCACGGCAGAAGGCAGACCAAGTTGAGAATGATTCTCCTGCTCCTCCCGCAAGATTCTCACTCGGATCTTCCTGCCCTCCTGCTTGTGGATGAGGGAGACCAGCAGCTCTGCCCTCCTCCCTCACCTCGTACAGTCTCTTTCCCTGCTGCACCGCAGGATGCTGCCAGCTCATCTCTGCCCCGCACGCGTCACATCCTCGCCTCCCTCACGGCAGCAGAGGCAAGGGGAGCAGGAGCAGGACAACATCGCTACCAGATGCCGCGGCGAGGCGAACACTCTTGTCGAGCTCCTCCAGATCGCTGCCGTCCGAAGTAAGACTCCTCCTCCTCCTCCTGCCTCTCTCCTCACCCGGATGCAGCAGCGGCAGCAATCTTCGAGATGTGATATTGTTCTGGACAGGAGAAGGTGGTGAGAGGAACTAGCGAACGAGGATATGGATCACCAATCTCTTTGTACTGAGCCCGATGTAACGCGTCCCTCATCTCTCGAATGCGATTCTGCGATGATCATCAGTCTGTTCCCCTCCGTCCTCCCTCACCTCCCTCCCCGCACCCCCTCCCCGCACCCCCTCCCTCTTCCTCCTCCTCACGTATGCTGCAAGGACGACGAAGTGAAGTTCCCCAAGGTCGATCTTCGACTTCTTGAGAGTTTTCTGCTCCGTCGGCTGTCAGACAGCAACGACCTCCCCCAGCACATCACCTGCAGCTCAGCGATCTCGTGCTCAGCTGCCTCCCAGCTGCCTGCCTCAGCGAGCCAGACGTTGGCGTCCCATCGCTTCACGCTGTCCTCGTACTCGAGCATGGCAGGCTCGTCCAGCACGATGCTGGCGGCGAGCGAGGAGGACAAGCTACTCTCAGAGCTGAGGCAAGTCAGGGCGTGCGAGAGAGGAGGAGAGGGACGGGAATGGAGGTGGGACGAAGGAGAGGAGGAGGGTCGGGCTGTTACCTCCTGCTGGTATCCTGCGGCCTTTGCGAGTTTGCATTGCCACCGAAGAGATCAATCTTCATGGCCAACAGCAGCAGCCGAAGACTCTCTACCTCCCGAGCCCTGCAGGTGGCGGATCATTCACCCCCCCCTTCAACCCCACTAGCTAAGTCCTCCTCTCTCTACCTCCTCCTCTTCTCCCCCCCCTCCCCCTCTCCTCCAGCTCTCACCTTCTCTCTCGCTTGGTCCTGTCTCGCTGCATCTGTGACAGCTGCTGCTTCCCTCGCTCAATGATCGGGTGTGCAGGCCCCTAGGAAAGAAACTTGTCACAAACAGCAACTTTCTCCTCCTCATCCTCTTCCTCCTCCACCTCCTCCTCTCTCTCACCAGCCCAGCCTTATCAGCTCGAGAGATCGCCCATGCCAGCCCCTCCTATCCTCGACGTTACAGGAGCACAGGAAGGAAGCAGAGGGAGGGGAGGGAGAGAAGAGCAGGAGGAGTAAGCATGACAAACCTCGTCAAATTTGCTGGCAGCATCTTGGATGTTACGCTCGTGGTAATCGCACAAGTTCTGAAAACTCCATCACCATTCACTTAGGCTCCTCCTCCCTCGAGGCTGATTTTCTCTCCTCACTCTCGTTCCTCGTCGACTCCCCTCACCCGACATCCCCTCCTCTTTCTCTCTCCCACCTGGTACTCCTGCGCATTCGCCGCATCCCGTAGGTCCTTGAGGTCCTGCAAGCATAGGGTGAGAAGGACGAGGAAGGGTAGGGTGAGAGAAAAGGGAGGGAGAAAGGGGAGGGAGGATAGGGGAAGGGAAGAGGGGAAGGGGGATGGTGGGGGGGAGGCTCTTTACTCACCAAGCGAGCAGCCTCCACAGCAGGATGAGAAGACCCGAGGACCTGAAGGTGAAGAAGTCAGGGGAAGAGGTGGGGGCGGGGGAAGGAGACTCACATCGCTTGCTTGAGCGATCGCTTTCTTAAGTTCCTCCATGTCATCCTTGGCAGCGATGAGCATTTCGACCTTGAAGTTGAAGTGAGGTTGTCAAAGAAAAGAAAAAAGAAATGAGGAAGAGGAGCAGTGTAAGAAGAACTGAGGAGGAAGGGAGATACCTGGACCCTCTCGACTTCCTCATACTCAGCTCGATTCCTCTCCTTCACCATCTCCTCGAACGCTCGCTTGCCCTTGATGACGATGGGATGGCGCTTGCCAAGAGGAGAGAACATCGCTGTGAGCAGATCAGAAGGGAGGGAGGACGAGGTAGGAGAGGGAGAGAGGAGGGAGAAAGGAGGAGGAGGAGAACCTGCATGGATGGCTCTTTCAAGTTCATCTTCATCCCTATCATAGTTGATCAGATCAGCATCAGCATCGACTCAATTCGTTTTTAATTCAGCTTCCTGCCTTTTCCTCTCCTTCGCTTTCTCCACTCCCCTCCTTCCTCCCTCCCGTCCCTTCCATTCTCCTCATGCACATCAACCTGACTTTGATCGCAGAGTCGACATTGTCATTATGCATCTGCTTCAGCTCTTCCCACGCCGTCTCCCTCTCGCTCGTCCGCAGCTTCTGCTCTTGGACGTCAGTATTGCCCCTTTCCCCCCTCTCCGACTTCTCACGTTGAGGTGAAGCCTTGCTTCCTCCACGAACGGGTGGGCATGTCCCAGCTTGTCTGATCCACCCGTCAGTCTGTTGTCCTGCCCCATCGCTCCTCCTCTCCTCACCAGCTTCTCTCTTGATCACGGCCTCGAGCTCTTTGATCCTGCTGCCCCGTCACTCGTCGACATCATGTGCGTGCGCTCACTCACTTCTTCCGAGCCTCCGCCCGCTGAGGAGAGCAAGGGATGCTCGAGGAGGCAATGCTCGCGACGATTGATCGACTTCCTCGGTGACTGCAAGCGAGGCTGTGAGAGGAGGAGGGCGCGAAGATCGAGCGATTCCTGAGCGAAGAGATGGAGGAGAGACTGGGAGAGACGGGCTTGTTTCCTCTCGGAGATAACTGTGAAGAGAAGTGAGAAGAAGAACGAGCACTGATCGAAGAGCAGAAACGAGGGAATGGAAGGAGGCGGAGGAGGGGAGATGCATAGGAGTGGAGGTGGCAAAGAACGAGAGGAGGAGAGAAGACAAGAAAGGGAAGGAGAGGACTGGAGGAGGAAGTTTTTGTTTGGGAGGGGAGGGGCGGGGTGGTTAGGCAAGGAGAAGGGAAGGATGCGGCCATACCAGTGAGTTCAGCTTGGAGCTAGGGGATGAAGCTGAAGTAACAGGAACGAGAGGGCAGGCAAGAACAGGAAAGAGAGACAAAGAAAAGGAATAAGATCGAGGAGAGAAAAACCGAAGTAGAGAAGACGACGGGGATGGAGGGAACAGGCCGAGAGCAAGCAGTCATGACATGATTGAAATCAAGAGGGATGAATCACAAGCAAGCGACGTCGCTTGTGCTTTGTTTTCATGCCGTTTCGCTCTTTCCTGCTCAGCTTATCACGAGGAGCCAGTCTAAGGAAGGAGACAGACATTGCTCTCGAATCTCTCGTCAGCAAAGAATCGTCTCTCCTCCTCGTCCTCGACATGCCTCCCGTTGCCTGCAGACTCGTTCATCTCGCACTCTCACCATCCAGCATTTGATTCACCTCCGTGTATCACTTCTGCATGATTCGATCGATTCCGCGCTCCTCTCCCCGGACTTGCCTTCACCTCCTCCTGCACAGCTTCATCAAGCTGATCCTCCTGACTTCCTCTCTCCCCCCCCCCCCCCCACGCCCCGGTTTTCTCCTCCTCCTCCTCCTCCTCCTCCTCCTCCTCTTCCTCCTCCTCGTCTTACATTCTCATGACTCTGAGCCAGTCTCTCTTCTTCCTCCGGTTTTCTGCCATGTCCCTCACTTGCACTTCATTGCAACCAGCAGCTTGTTCCTCACCGCACAACGCTTGTCAACAGCTTGATGCGGTCAAACGTCTTCTGGATTCGTTCTGTCTCGACACGTAAGCTTCTGGTGATGCGCAGAGAACGCGAGGAAGGGAGACAATCCGGGCAGAGGACATGACGGGCAAACTGAGGCAATGAAGAGACTGAAGGAGAAGAAGCAGGAGCAAGAGCAGTGGCAGGAGCAGGAGCAGGAGCAGGAGCAGGAGGAGGGAGAAATGGACCTGAATGACCTTCACTTCCAACAACTTTCATCTGTTCTTTCGCGCTCTCATTCTCCGTCACCTCAGACTCTCTCATCGGAACATAAGCTGTTTATTCTTTGAATCTGGGATTATGGAAATGAGTCAGCGCCCTCAACTGTGTTCGAATGTACAAAGAGAACTGAAGAACCAATCTCCCAATGTTTGCATTCTCGTGTTCACGACTCTCTTAGCGACAAGTTCCAAAGGGAGCCTTGGATTCCTTTCTCGTCATTTTCTCACAGTAACCGAGCGAGTGAAAAGACAAAAGATGAACGAGAGGTTCAGGTACTCGTAATGGGAGAAAAGCACTGCTCACTCATCCCACTTCTTCCTTCTTCTCCCTCATCCTCTTCTCCATTCGTCTGCTGCAGTCCAATCATCACACCTTCAAATCCTGTCATGTCCTGTCCTGTCCTGTCCTGTCCTGTCCTGACCTGTCCTGACCTGTCCTGACCTGTCCTGTCCTGTCCTCTCCTGTCCTGTCCTGTCCTCTCCTGTCCTGTCCTGTCCTGTCCTGTCCTGTCCTGTCCTGTCCTGTCCTGTCCTGTCCTGTCCTGTCCTGTCCTGTCCTCTCCTGTCCTGTCCTCTCCTCTCCTCTCCTCTCCTGTCCTCTCCTGTCCTCTCCTCTCCTCTCATCTCCTCCTCATCTTGTACAATTGCTCTCATCACATTTTTCTCAACGGAAGTTGGACCCTTTACTCTTGATGTGTCTTACCCCTACCCTCCCTGGATTTCACTGAGAGATAAGTACCCCCTAATTTACCTATATCAAAATGTTTCATCACCCGGTACTTCAAATATATCACCACCCCTACCCCACCCTCTTTTTGCACCCACATGTGCCTGCACCACAAAGAAGGAACCTGTCGGTATCTGGTGGCCCTGATACCCCTACCCCCAATTTCTCCATCAAGTACCCACCCTTTCCTACTCTAAAGTTTCACATGACAACTCAGCCCTCATCCCCGCTACTTCCACTGAATTGGAACCAGCATGCTGGGGGACCAGAGGACGAGGGCCTTCAACATGCTGCGGGCGGCGAGGGCGCTAGTGAAGTATGCCGCGCGGT
Source organism: Guillardia theta CCMP2712 (assembly GCF_000315625.1). NCBI lineage: Eukaryota > Cryptophyceae > Pyrenomonadales > Geminigeraceae > Guillardia > Guillardia theta. The sequence continues at coordinate 614,806 of NW_005434668.1, forward strand.
CGAAGAAGGGAAAGTTCAGCAGCATGCTGGAGCTGCAGCTGGAGGAAGATGGAGGAAGGATGCAGATCGAACGGATGGAAGACGGCATGGCCACAGTGTCTGTGGAGGTTGCTCCATGGTGCTGCGGGGGAGACGGTCGGGTGACCCTTGCTGCACTTCTGGCCATGTTCGACGAGGTCAGCACCTTCTGCGGTTGCGTTCCATGGGATGGCAACAGCAGGCCAGGGGTGAGCCTGCAGCTGTCAGGGAGGAGCATGAAGGTCGCCGATGTTGGCGCTGGGGACAGAATCACGTTGAGGTACAGCATGCAAAAATCTGGCAAGACCGTATCGTTCCTGCACGGTCATGCCATCAACAAGCAAGGAGAGGAGCTCGCGTACTTACGACACGTCAAGTTCATGCCAATGGGGTTGTTATTCGACGTGTTCGGGAGAAAGTCTATCCGCCACCATACCCTCAACTACTTCGAGCGATACGTCGACTCTATGCCCCCTAACGTGGTGCCAGCGCACGCGAGCATAGAGGAAGTTTTCAAGCTTAGCGACATGGAGAAGGAGGGAGACAGCAAGACTTGTGAAGTGAGCTTGTCGGCCGAACACGCGAACCCCAACGGATTCTTGCATGGAGGAGCAGCAGTAATGCTTTCAAATCACCTGGCGCTGCATGGGGAGCCTGTAGATCCAAGGATGCACGTGTACTCAGTCAATTCAGATCTCCTCTCCTCCATTCCCTTGCGCAAGGGAGTGCAGACCAAGGTTCAGATGGATTCCTCCCGCACTTCTTCCAGCCCCTCCGACTTCACTTCCCACGTTCGCCTCCTTAAGGCCGGGAGACCAACGTCCTACAGCCTAGTGAGCTGGCGGCAGTTCTGAACCCCATCTTCACAGTCAGACGCGTCTCAGCTTCCCCGTCCTCATCACAGAGCTGACAGCTCGAGCATGGTCGCAGCCGATCTTAACTTCCTCTTGGTCTGCAGCGACAGTCCGCTGGACAGCTCCAGTACGTCCTCGAACGTGTACAAACAATATCCAGCTGTGGGGCAAGAGTGAGAAAGCCAAGCGAGCCCAGGTAGCGAAGAAAGGGAGGGACGGAGGGAGGGAGGGAGGAGCAGGGAGGGATAGTTATCGAGATAACAGAATGAAGGATGAGAACGGAGGAAGACTTTTGAGTGTCAAACGGGGTGCAAGTGAAGGCCGGGGAGCCAGCAAGTCTCACCCAGTGTGGGCTGCCTTCCAACGGTACAGGTGAAGACCTTCACCTCCTGCTCCGTCCCCTGCCACAGGAGTCACTGTGCCTGCAAGCGAAGCAGCAGCAGGCGAGCACCTGGAAGAGGCGATACTGGGCGCCATTCTGATAGTCCCTGAGGATGTTGAACATGTCCTCGTCCATGCGGTCATCACCTGCTCCACGTCAGTCCGGCAGGAGGGAGGAGGTAGAGGGAGAGACCGAAACAGAGGAGGAAGTCTACTCCTCCACGGCTACTGAAGTGCTGTATGATGTGCGAGACTAGAGCGCCCTTGGTGATCCCCTGCAGGCTCCAGTCAGTTGCCCCTCCCCCTCCATGCCAAAGTTGACCTGGTGGCGGACTCGAACAAACGACTTCCCCAGCACAACCTGAGCAGGAGCAGTCACTCTCGGCTCAAAAGTTCGATGAGTATGGGGGGCAGAACCTCCACTGGAAGGTGCTCGAGCGTGTCATTTAGATGGTTCAGGAGCTCCTTTGCCTGTCAAACTTCGTCAACCTCCGCTTCTCCTCACTCCTCCGCTTCTCCTCCCTCCTCCGCTTCTCCTCCCTCCTCCCTCCTCCCTCCTCCGCTTCTCCTCCCTTCTTCAAGCCAAACCCCTTCTCCTCCCTCCTCCCTCCTCCCTCGTCCGCTGCTCCTCCCACCTACACCCCTCACCTGGATCTGACCAAACTCTGGATTCGAGACCCCGTAATGCCAAGTGATGGAAGCGACCTGCCAACCCCGTTATGCCCCTAGCAGCCCCAGCAGCTTCACCCACCTGGTCCTCGTCTACGTACGACCCAGTCGTGCGCTCCTTGTAGCTGTTCATCAGGAGCGAGCAGACCTGCATCAGCCGCGTCAGACTCGTCAGTCCTGAGGCGAGCAAGCGTTTCTCACATCCTTCCACTGGGCCTTGACGTGTTGGCGCTGGTCCCAGCGGTCGGCGGGAGAGCCCGGCCACTTATAGTAGTATCCATCCTCGGCTGCAAGACCGAGCTGGAAAGGAGGTCACGGCGTGCTTGTCAACAGCTGGGGGGGAGAGGAGTACCTTCTCTATGCCCTTACAGCGCTTGAGCAGGAGGAGTAGATGCTCGACGGAGTCCGATGACAGCAGGAACACGACGTTTCCAGTCTCCAGCACAAGCTTGAGGAGCCGTCAATTGCTGCAGTGGAGGAGGGGGAGAGGGATCCACCTGGTCCAGGTTCTTGACAAACTGAGGCCAACTCTTGCTTTCAGCCTCTTCCTCACTTCCCTGCAGGCGGGAGGCGAGCTCAGCATGCAGACGGCTGAAAGGAACCGCAAAATTTCATTCACCTTCGGGGGCCTCAACACGTCAACGTCGAAGATCAGCAGCCTTGTCTTGCCCGAAGCGTAAGCTGTATTGACATCAGCCAGCTTGAGGATGTTCGAAGAGATCTAGCAACAAGTTAGTGTAGCCAAAGCAAAGGGCACATGCATAACCTCTTTGTAAGAACTCTTCACTAGACCGACACGGCAGCAAGCTGTACGAGCAACATCTTCTCCCATCTCGATCAAGTTTGCCCTCGCCATCTTCATGTCCTTCAGAATGTTCTCAGCCCACCTGCAGGGCTGATATCAGAACAAGCCAGCGGACCGGGGGAAAGCCGAGGAACCTAAGGACTGTATTGTGCTGGCACCACTCGAACTGTTGAGAGTGCCAGTGCTTCCTCTCATACTGCGGTTGTCTCAAGCACTTCACTATGCTCCGAGCAAAGTCTTCCTCCCTCCATGGATTCGTCCTCATCGCACCTGCTCCATACGTCAGCATGACGAGGTCATGGCCAGCTCGAGCTCACCAGGGATCACCCTGCTGCAGGCCGTGAACTCTGAGAGCACTAGCGAGCCCATCTTAGGCTGTTTGCCTCTGCTTGATGCCTCTGCATCGACCGTTCCTCCTGCCAGCACAAACTCCAGCGGGACAAGGCTTAATCCGTGCCTTACCTGCTAGCATGTCAAGGATGGCGGGTATCCACATGAAGTTCTCACCGCTGAGTTCACCAGCACGTCGGCGATCGTGAAGAGCGCGACGCGAGGAGCGAAGGGCATCTTCTCGTGGAGCATGAGGACAGCATTGGGATAGGCCTCGTTGATCTCTTCGGCCAACTTGGTGACCGCCTGCGCATACTCCTGGTGCATCATCTCCCCTCGGGAATCGTGTAAGGGGATGGCAACTTGCACCAGCACTGCACTGGCACGATACTCCGGGAAGAGATTGAGCATGGAACGGTAAGCTCGGAGCTTCAGGGTGATGCCTGACAGAGGCTCCATGTCGTCATAGCCCACCAAGATCACCTGCTTCTTCATCCTCCGGAACTTCTCTGCCCAGAAGTCGGACTCGGTCAAAACTCTCTCCTCCTGCAGACGGCGGTTGAGAGTCTCCGCGTCTATCCCTACGTGAGAGGCTCTCACGTTCACATGGTGACCGTTGAAGACCAGGTTCACCAGCCCGCATCGAGCTGGGCGGTGTTCTATGCCAAGAAGCGTCGAGCAGCATGAGAGGAAATGACGGGCATACGTGAAGCAGTGGAATTGAATAAGATCGGCATTCAATAGAGACCTCAACGCCTCTTTGCGTACAGGCATTGTCCTGAAAATCTCTGAGGAGGGGAATGGAGTGTTGAAGAAGAAGCAGATGTTCGCTGTGCGAGCCCTTGAGCCAATCAGAGTCGGCGCCATCATCAGACCAAGATCGAACACCAGGACCAAGTCTCCGTCATTGAAATTCTGTACAACTGGTTTCACATATTCGCGGTTAACTGCACTGTACAACTGCCACTTAGCTTCAGAGGCGAAGGCGCGGCAAACATCTGCACTTGTGGGATGCACAAAATGAAAAATTGGTTTGAGAATGTTGTGGCAAAAATCTTCATATTCAGCGCGCATGTCTGGAGGCAGAAACACAGGAATGCACTGAAATTTCGACATGAGCTCCTCCGTCACCGCTTCCTGCTCTGCTGGAGGGATGTCGATGCCCAATCCGCCGACGTACAGCACGCGGCAACGAGCGCGAAGAGCACGCAGATTCTCTACGACATACCCGGCATGTCGGCTCTCAGATCGCATCACTTTGCTGTTGTCAGCTTCGCGTTGAGTAGAGTCAGAAGCAAAGGACAGCCACTGGAAGGAGAGCGCTCCAGTGTCAGGATCTCTCTTGGCAGTGAGAGGCAGGCGATAAGTGACGACATAGATGGTGTCTGTTGTCTCCAGCTCCACAGGAAGGTCCAAGATATTCTTCTTCAGAGGCTTGCTACGATCGACAGAGACGAAATCCTTGTTCAGCAACTTGGCTGACTCTACATCAAACTTTCCATCTTCCAACGTCAGCACATTCCCTTCAGTTGTGAACATCCGGTTCTCGATCTTGGTCTCCCAGTCCATTTCCCCATTGGCCTTCATGATGACGTACTTGTACTCCACTGACTGGCCCGAAGGAGCGGCGAACGTCGCGCTCCACTGCGGAAATTCCACTTGGTTCGTCTGCAACTCAACCCCGCCCCTAGGGTCCCAATATCCCAGCTCTTGAATGGAGCCTGTGACAACCACACGATCACCGGGCGAAGTACTTGTCACTTCGACATGCAAGTCAACACGTGTCATCGCACTCTGATCACTGACTCCGTGCGAGAAAACTTGCTTGTTGACAAGATCGTTGCAGGACGACCCAGGGGACGAGCCCATGTCTTCTCTGCTGCCTTTGCGAGAGAGCTGCCGCACTTGACTCGCCAGGTCTTTTGACGATCCTCTCATCGAGTCTTGACTCCGATTCCTGGATATCGAACCTGCCATCCCACTGGCAGAGGAGGAGCTGGAGGACGACGAGAGGTTTCGAGGCATGTTTGCCATGTTCTCTCGGCTGCCGCTCCGAGATATCGACATGCCGCTCTCCCTGCTCGCCACCTTCTTCGGCGTGGATGAGTTTGCGTCTCCATTCTGCTGCAGCGGGGGAACTACTACCGGCGAGTTTATCTTCGCACCTCCGGACAAACCACCGGCATATCCCCTCCTGAAAACGTCAGGTGACTTTGGCCTGCCCCCCAGACCAGGCGACAGCGGCCTGTCTGGGATATCCAAGTTATCGTTCCTCGTATCGCGCGGAGGCTTGTCCTTGTTCAATGAGAAAGGCATCCCTCTACGTCACTGAGTGACACTCGTGCTCACTTGGCCAAACTTAATCGCTGCTCTGTCTCAATGGTCATGCAGCTACTCCGAGCAGAAGAGTGTTGGGAGTGGAGATAACAGTCTTCCACCACAAGACTCCTGCTGCAGGTCCAGCAGTCAGCAAGAAGGAGCAGCGAGAGGGGCGACTTTGATTCACCGGCAATCTGGAGATGAAGAGCTCCAAGGCTCCGGCTACTGGCAACCAGAGACGCACTTGGTCGGGGTAGAGGGAGGAGGAAGTAGAGAGGAACAGCCAGGCAGTTACGGAAGGAGAGGTAGGAGAAGGCGGTGGGAAGGAGGAGACGCGGGGGAGGGGAGGAGGAGGCGCGGGAAGGGAGAGACGCGGGGGAGGGGAGGGCGGCGGGGCAAGTCGGCAGAGGGGGAAGGCGAGAGGGTTGGGGGCAGGGAGAGGACAGGGGAGGCCACAAGGTGGTTCCTTATGAAAGATGGGCGGTTCCTTAATTCACTACCCCACCTACACCCCCATGACGAATGGGTAGATACAGAATGGGGACAACATTGGGGTGCATGAGTTCCGGCGATATGAAAATGAGGGTGGGGGTAGATGGATGAAGGAATTCATGGGGTAGTCATAGGAGAAAGAAGGGGTCCACTGATCCATGACGGTGGGCGGGTGATGCAGTTAATCACCACCGGTGATGTCTTGAGTTTTTTATTTTTCCTTGGATGAAATTAAAATGAAGATTATTTCGATTTTATTTTATTGAGATAATCGTAATTTGATTATTTAGAGTGCAAGATTTCAATATATGCCATAGAGGAGCCACAGACGAAAACTTCAGATAAAAAAAAAAAAAGGAGACCCACATCCCCGAACCTACTCTTTATAAATATGTAAGTTGGTACCAGCAAATCTCTCAAAAGAGAAAACGAAAATTAGGAGGAGTATTCAAATATTTCTCGTAATTTCACATTATCCTCAAAGATGGTTATCAATCATTTTACAAAACCAAATATTTATCCTAATTTTCAAACTGCACCCAGGCCATCGAAAATGGATTCGCAACAAACAACTCTTTCGATCAAGGCAAAAAGGTCTTGCGATTCCCGGGGGAGGAGGAGGGTAGCACAAGCAAGTAGATGCCCTCACAAGGAATGGGCGGAGTAGAAAATGAATTGAGCAAGAGAATTTAGCAGGAATGAGATCTGTTTACGTGACTGGATGAGTTCACATGAGGTGTTGAATGCATCGTACAAAAGCAAGTGTTTTAGTGGTGATACTAATATTAACCATACAAATCAAAATCCACAGTGAAAGTGTATTATAAAATCGTCGAATTGCTATTGCTTTTCAGGGTACTTACGTCCTTGATGAAATTAGGATGCAAACCCCACTGTAGCCTGTCGTGTACAAGCAGCAAGAGATGCCAACTCTCTGGCCCGCAATTGCGGCAATCTTGTTGCTTGTCTGCTCTTGTTGCGTGATGACAGTGGCATGGTACCTCCATCTCAAATACTCGAGCACATGGCCGATGTGGAAGGCAATCTTGATCTCATGGCTGATTGCGGGAGGCGAGTACTGTCTTCAAGTTCCAGCGAACAGGATAGGTCACACACAAGCTCAAATGCCCGCTGCAACTCTTCGAGCCATTGCGGAATTTTGTATCCTCGTCTCCTTCCTCGTGTTTCAGCAGTTCGTCCTCTGCGAGCCCATCAGGTGGAACCACCTCCTAGGCTTCGCCATTGTGTTTGTCGGGGTCTTAGTGGTCCTGGGAGGTCCCTTCCCTCAGCCAGTTTTGACGACGTGCGAAGTCACGCAGACTGCCGATGCTCTCAGGCATCACAAGCTTGAGGAAGTATCATAAGAACCTACTTGTGGAGAATTTGCTTGGGTTTGAACATCAAGGTTTGACTTTCAATAAATGCGAAAAAGAAAGAAGAATAACAATGTCACTTACAAATTGATCGACAAGAACATTCACGTCAAAAGAGATACGCGTACTACCCGGCCTCGTGCCGTCCTGCAAGCCCATGTCTCATCTGATAAGGAATTTTCCTGGGAGACCGGCAATTCATGCAGGTATTAGTGATGACATATTGGTTTACTATGGCATCTTACAGGATTATCGTCCTCGAGCTTTGAATATGCTATCTTGACTCAGTTTCGCAGGAAATGAGGTGAGGCGATTCATCTTGATTGATTATCTCTCTCCTTCATCATCAGTGATTCTTTATATTTCTTGTTTCATTCCTCCCTTCCTCCCCCTTCTCTCCATCCATCCCTACACCCCCTCCCTCCGCCCCCCCTTCCCTTTTCTATCTCCATTCTCTCTCTTTTCTCTCTCGCTCGCCCGCCCTCCCTCCCTCCCTCTCCACCTGATCATGGTTACGACATGTGATAATTGCAGTCATTGTTGAATGACATCAATTCACAGGGCTCATAAACTTGGTTCGTCAGTTGGGGGATGCTCTCAGCGTAAAAGCGTACAAGGGAAAGTACCCGTGGTAGGTAGACTTTGTGACGTTTATCTTTTAATAAGCTACGAGTAAAGAACCGAACAATGATTTTGCCTTGCTCAGCAACGCACCATGCTGAATGAAGATTTAATGATGCTTGTTGAGATAATCTTGTCCCAAACGCCATCTGTTGAGAAGCAAAAGTCATGAAAATCCTCATATACATCATGGAATTACAAGACGTTGAACATCAGCCCTTGTACACCATTCGTGATGATTCGAGTTCCAAGGCCACGACCGAACAAGCCTATTCTTTTGTCAAATTGAAGCGTGCGACTCAAGAACACCATACCAATAACTCCGTCTTTGCTCACAACCTCCACAACCGCCTGCCGGTATGAAATCTTCTTCTCATGCGTTTGCTTGGTAGTCTGTGAAACAGACTACACTCAGTGGAAACCAGGGCAGGAAAACCTCGTACCTTGATTACACGGATAGAGTTGGAGCAAGTGTCAGAAACAGCAGATGATACGAAACCGATGACAGCATTTCTCAAAAGTTTCTGCGCGAACTCGTTTCCAAGGAATGTTGCAAATTCCTTGGGAGGAGGAAGCATTTCACTCATCAGATTGTTGGTGTAGAACCAAGGAAAGTGTCCAACGAAGGTACCACCTGGACGAAACCATCAGATAAATAGAAACCAGTCTTTGTAGAAGGATCCAACAGAGCACGTCACTCACCCGCTGTGGCAAAGGCTCCATACCAGAGGACACCAATTCCATTCGTTCGAATCTTGTTAGCCAACAAGGCGACTCCATTCTTCCCCTCAACTTGTAGTGTGGTCTTCAGGCAGTCCACAGGCATCAAAAACATCCTGAAACCAGCAGCGGAAAATGATGCTGCCATAGTCTTGGCAGCGACAGGGAGTTTCTTCGTGCTTTCATGGGAATCAAGCAGAGCGAGCATTCCCGCATTTGCAGCAGTGTCTCCGAAGCGAGAGAGTGGGCCTTGAACCAGAGCTGGCAGATACCCACGATAGAAGCGAATGATTCCGCCAAGGCCTCCTCCTCCCTCATGGTAGAGATGTTTCATGGCCTGCAAGGTGCTGGAACCATGGCGATACTGATAGTTCATCGTAGTACGCATCCACATGAGCGAAGTGACCTGAATAGCCATGGCGCCGGCACCTGCTATACCTCCTCCAAGCGCCTTGTTCGCTGCTCTCTTCAAAACGACACCCAGTGATTCGGCATCACTAGTCTGCGCTGCTTTGATTGCTTTGATGTGCTCCTGAAGAGGAGTGCTCAGCATTTCTTCTTGGTTGATGCCTTTGGGGCTTGTTACTCGTTTCGGCTCGAGCAATAGTAACCTTAGGTAATACGAAACGTCAGGACACGCACACACGAAGCCTTGACTGATAATCAGGTGGAAAGCAATCAATAGGGTGATGGCAGTGAGACCATGTGGTTCGTTAGGGGAAGAAAAACAATTTGAAAGTGAAAAATAATTGAAAGCAGCTTCCGGAAGGAAGCACTTGTAACTTGTGAATGCAGTGAGTCCACTGATAAAATGAGGGCATCGGAAAATATCGGAAACAACAATGATAAGAGGCTAAGGAACAACAAGGTTAAGGGTGTTGAGGAAAGAAATAAACTTGTTATTCTACATTCTGAAGAACTAGATCCATCGAAAATTTCAGAATCAAGTGGATGACAATCTCACATCAGGAGCATAAATCAGGGAACATGCTTCCAATATCAGTCGGGCTATTGGCAAGAATAGCTAGGGTTAGGATGATCGGTAGACAGTATCGAGCTGAGAAGGTTTCGACAGCAGGGTAAAAGCTCTAACTCAACGATTTGATGTGTGTGACGGTCCGGTGAAACAGTCTGGAGCGACGTCTCTGCCCCTCGCCATAGTCGGTCGAAGGGAGCGCGGGGATGCATGGAAAGGAGTCCTGTACTACCCATCGTCTGTTGGTGGGGATATCTTGCAAGGGGGGTGGGGAAAATATTGGGTGGGTGGGGACACCCCCTCATGCTACTGCCCTCCGAGTAGCGATAATTGAGCCTCTAATGATAGAAGCGAATTCAAGGCTGTCCTCTTGAAGACAGATCTGTATCAAGGTCAAGGTGGACTATTTTCTAATTGAGACTCTAATTCAAATACTCAAGCTTCTCACTTCCTGCATACTGACATTGTGTGATAAAGTAAGGGGGTGATGATTTCATCCATCTAGGTGGGGGTCCTTCCAAGGCAGTGGTCCCGTCAATCGGCATTCATTGCACTGGAACATTCTGTCACTGGGGTGGGGTATAGCCCCACGTATATAGGGGTGGGTCGGTATTGGGGTGCTTGGAGAGGGTGGGGTCACTAAAACAAATGTTTTTAAGAGAAAATGACGGGGTAGTTTTATATTTATTAAGGGGTACAGATACCTCAAGTGTGGTCCTTGACAGTAGTTGCACAATACAGGAGGGAGGGTACTCAAAAGATGGGGTAGGGGTACAAAACTCAACATCGAGCATGGGGTCCTGTCAGCTTCAAGCGGTGGTAGGGCGTAATCAATGAACGATCGGATCCAAGAGGGGTAGGGACGAGCAAATTCTTGATTCACCCCTATTTTACAACTACAAAGTACCGGTACTATTCCATGATACACCGGTCATATTGAGGAATCGTCCCGAGTGGTTGGGGAAAGGGGTCCTGCTCAACGTTTCTCCCAGTACCCCAGGAACCCCTACTAAATTCATTTGGTCAGTACTGCACTACCCCTTCAATTTGATATTCTTGATCACCCACCCATAAAAATCCACATGATTTCCGGTTCCTATTACCGGTACTCTTCCGATGTGTCGTTGCCCCCATTCCCCCCGGTTTTCAGGAAATGGACTTGACCCTCATCCCCACTCATATCATTGCTACTTTACCCTCATCCAGCACACACAATGTAGAAGGGCACGGCAGGCACGGAGGGAGAAGGGTGGGTGAGGTCACGGGGCAAGGGTGGGGTACGTCGGTGAATTGCGACTATCGGCATGGCTGGAGGCAGGGGAGAGGGTGAGTGATGCAATTGGCTGCTGAAGACCCAGAGGAAGAGATGAAAAGTGTGGGATCAAACTCCAACAGCTTCTTAGCTTCTTGCCTCTTCGTCGTCATCTTGTTGTTTCTCCTTTATTTTGAGTGGTTCCAGTGGATTCGATGGAGGCAGATGAAACACACTCTGCCACATGGAAAGAATTCGACGCGGCAAGCGAAGTAACGGTCAGAGAAAAGAGATCAAATGTACCAGATAGAATGGCTGGGGTTGGCGTCATTGAGATCTGAATAAATGGTTGCGATTGCACGTTTCGAACGATGAACTTGCGATGGCTCGATCATCAAGTTCAGGGGGTATTTTGTTTTCAGGAAGAAGGGGTCGTTCATGATCATGAACCAGGTGGAACATCTTGGTCTTTTTTTTCTCGGATGAGAAGAAACACTTTGATCTAATAAACTGTATCAATGATCTTGCATTTAGCCCTCACAGTTTTTTGGTAGTTCTCTGTAGGATAATGTACGAGCCTTCAGCTTTCCAGCAGTTCTACGATCAGATTGCACATCCCATCAAGCTCGAAGTAGAGATTTTCAGTCTGAAGCCCTCTTGTCCAACGTGATTTACGAGAATGTTCATGTTGAGCATAGTCCTTGCTGAATTGCACACGGTCTGACCTGGCAAGGACCCAATTAGGTTCGAGCATTCGCTGCCTAGCAACCTCCCGCATCGTGTTTGGGCTCGAGGAGGATCACAAGAGACGAGGATACGCTCAGAGTAGATGCAGGCGCTCTTGGCAGGAGGAGGTGAAAAGGGTTGGAGGGGAGGCAGGGCCCAGGGAAATATTTCCCCGCGGGGGGGGGGGGGGGGGGGGAGGTTGAAGGGACGGATAAAGGGAGGGGCGACAGAAGGGAGCCAAGAACCGCGCGCTGTGTCTGCACGGTGCGCAACATGTATCATGGAAGATGAGTGCATCGAAGAAAGCAGGAGCTGAGTGACTGGAGCTTGACCCTCTCGAGATCCCAGCGATGTTTGGACATGATGGTAAGGAATAGCGCTTTCGTCGACTGTCGCGTGCGGTTGTTGAGCCTGCTGCTTTTTCCCGCCATCGCCAGCTGCAGTTCTCAACTAGATAGCTGGAGGGTCAGCAGCAGGGATCATGTGAGGAATCTTGTGCCGCCGCATCATGTCTCATGCTTATCTGCAGCATGACAGAGGAAGTCAAGAATCCAGCGCAAGCATATTTGTGGTGAGTGCTGTATGAGCGAGAAGGTCACTCTGATCGATGGCTGCAGAAGAATCTTGATTCTGAACTCACGGAGAAAGACTTACTCTGTATCTTTGAGCAATTCGGTTCAGTGAAAAAGGTTTTGTGCTGGCTAGAATATTTTTTCAAACTCATCTCGAGTACAGATATCAATCCCGCAAGATCGCTCTCGCGTAGAGAATCGAAGATTTGCTATAATCGAGGTAAACATGTCAGTCACGTACTTGCCTGCCTCTAATCCATCTTGAGAAGTTTGTTGACCCCCGGAGTGCCTTGTTAGCAAGAGACAACATGCAGGGGTGAGGCTTTGTTTACACTGTCACACGCTCCTTGATCGCTCACAACTCTTAATGTCGAAGGGTGAAGATTGGCCGTAATGTCCTTCGTGTGGAACAACAATACCGACGACCACCCTTGCGAGCTCGGAGGTTCTGAGTGCCGGGCTTGAGCCTGAGAGAGCAGCCGCGCCGGGCGGCTGCAGTATTGGTTGTACCTCGCGAGATTTTCTGATTGACAACGAACTCTTCGACTCACATCCAAGAACTGCTGCTGAGTCAAGTTGCTTTCTCTGAACCGGTGAACGTACACTGACTCTTAAAAGTCCAGTGGCTGCATGGCCGCCGCAGTTGAAAAAGTACGCCGGATACTACCAGTACCGTCTCGGATGCCCAAGTTGACTTGTCATGATGAGTGAAACTAAGTTGAAAGGGATCATCTGACCGTATTATTCTGAAGGCTAAGCGGCTGCACTGTGAACTCAATGATGATGATCGGGTGACCCTCACCCCGGCCGGACGGTTTCGAGAGTCTGCAGCGGCCTCCTGTTTACCGTGCGGCAGTCACAGGCTAACGGTTCAACGGTTGGTGACCGTGACGGTTCACCCGACGGTGACTGAGCCAGTCGGAGCGCCCGGCCCGGCGGGGCTACCCTGACCCGGCACACCGTCACCTCGGACCGTGCCGGGGCCCTTGAACTCCAGTCACCGGGGACGGCCGCCCGGCGTCTGCCGCCGGGCACCGTGGCACTGTGACTACTAGGCTCGGAGCCGGGAGCCCGGCCCGGCTTCATCTCAGTTAGTGCCGGGCCGCCACCTCCAGTGTTGGCCGCCGAAAGGGCCCGGCGGGCCAACCGCCGGGCGGTCCGATCCGGCCGGGCCGCCCGGCTGCGGCCTGCCACCGGGCCCCCGGGCCCGGGGAGTCACCGCCGGCCGGGCCGCCGTTGCGAGTGCCACCGTCCGGCGTGTCGGACTGGCCGTGGCGTCACGGTGGCACGCGGCGGCCGGCGGCGGCCCGGTCGGACGGACCGTACTGGGCCCGGGGTTGAGCCTGTACAGTCCCGGATATAGCTCCTAGTACATAAGGATAAATACATGCCTAGGACCACAATAAGACCTTATGGAGTACCTCACCCTTCATCCTATTCTGTCGGGCACCCCTACCCTTCGTTTCCGTCCTAATCGGACCTGAAGTACCCCTAGTCTTCTCCTTGAGTACCCCACCCTGGGTATTGTCATTTGGCCCCTCCGGAAATAGAACAGCAGAACCACGGCCGGCTTTCATGCCGCTGGCAGTCAAGATTCGCGAGGAAGAGGAGATGAATGATCATGCGATAGAGTTCAGCGTGCTGAGAAGAGGGCGATCGGCAAGAAGAAAGAAGTGATAGCAAACTGGTTGTCCTCGTACTGATAGCTAACTGCATTGAGAATTGCCTTTGGTTTCGAACAACCTTACTGAGGTTAAGTTTACTGGTAGGATTGTCGTGTTCGCACATAGATGCAGTTTAACTTCGTACTTGATTTGTCCTGGTTTGTATACAATAGGATACGCTGTGGTAGGAAAAAATCCAGCATCTTTCATCATTGTCCGAAGCTTCAAGGGCATTGCCTCGGCTGAGTAAACATATGGTGTAGTGAGCGTGGTTTCGACTGATATTTATATCATCATCATCCTTTCATGTTGCTTAAGTGCATTCGAAGAACAGCAAAAACCATCGCAGAACCATCTTCCAGTCAAGCTGTTGCTCAGATTCTCATGTGATCTAACGCTCTTCTCGTCAGCATGTACACGGATCTTGTATCTCCTGTTCCTAGGGAGCGTCGTGAATCCAGCAATCGCCAGGTGGACTTTGACAATGCAGTTGGTTATAAGGCCATCAGCTGCTCATGCCCCATCCTTGCAGGTTATCGCTGGCCTTGCCATTGTCGCACTGGGTCTGTGCGCAGTCCTCTTCGCAGTCGGAGAGCAGTCCACTGAGGACGACTCTGTTCGCAACCTCCTGCAGGCAACCAAGTCGCGAATGCCTGATATCTCCAAGATGTCTGCTAGACAGCAGGCCCTGTACGACTCCGGAATGGAGGATGAGGCCGGCAAGCAGATGAACATCGCTTATCAGACCTTCATGAAGGCTAAGGATAGCAACGTCGTTGGGGAATATGATTTGTTGAACTCAACCTTGACCGAGGAGCAGAACGCTTTGGTCAACTACGCTGACGAGATGAAGGTACCTTCCGCCATTTGAGAGCGCCTCGTGATGAGATCTTTGCAGGCAATTGAACTCGAGGTTGCGAATGAGGCCAAGGAGCACAAGAATCAGTATTCACCCAAGCTTCCTAGCGAGTAAACAACGATAGCAAGATCCAGCGGACGGTGGAGGTCATTGATTGTCTGTTTGAGTTGATCTTCCCAAGTCTCAATCTTGTTGTGTATTCGATTCTCGTTTAAGTTCTTCAATTCCCTTTTTTATACAAACAAAAAGATCTCAAAAAACTTCGTTGCTTGTCTCCGATTTAAGACTTGCTAAGGATGGACCAATCGCCCCTCCTCCTGGCATGCATCGATGGAATGAAAACATCATTGAGATAGCCTTCAAATCGTGCGGAATTAAATTCATGTCTATCACAAATATGTGGATTGGTTCTATAGTTTCATAAACATTTGTTGAACTTCATTGCTAAATTGTACAAAGGGAGACCGAATCATTAGTGACAAAACTCATCCTGCTGGAATTGTCAGACTTCGACCATCTACAGTCTGTGAGCTAGTAATGCGCATTTTCTGAAAAACAAAAAATCAGTCTGTAATCACCTTCTTGCAACCAGACGATACTTACTGAATAGCTCTGCAATGCACTTTTGAATGTTTACCCACGATGAAAACTTCGAGTCGCAGAAGTCCTGTCGATAGCGGGAGCACAGCAAGTCAGCGGAAGGATCTGAAAGAGTCCCTTCGATTCTACCATCACTTGTCGACGCTCGAGTTTGACTCGCTGATAATCTTCAAGCTCGCTGTCAAGCCCCTCCTTAGCTGAAACTGGCCCTGGTGATGCGAAACTCGTGAGCATTGAGTCAGTTCGGGCGCGTGAACATACCGGCTGATATCGTCACTCCACCCGTCTCACCCATGGCTTGTAGTTTCTGTAGCTCTACAAGCCGTGCACTGTTCCCTTGAGCAGAGACTACGTCCTGTGAGATTTCACAAAGATGTCGACAAGACAACAGGCCAGGAAAAGTTGTTGAGCAAAATCACAGACTTCAAATAGCACAAGACCCCAACCGTCCTCGGATGACACTAAGAGGGATCAGAATGGATCGCAACTTATTGCTGCCTTAGAAATACCAGAAACAGATGCCAGTGCAAAACATGAAGCCACACAGAGGAGCAAACTCTCGCGTTACCTTGTTCGAATGGCTGACAAGGACGACGACCAGCACAGCGGCCATCAATGCAGCCATCGCGACAGTGAAAACTCTGAGGGAAGAGGACGAGACTGACTTGCGCTCGAGTGGAGCCCTGCATCATCTGATGTCACTTGCAACGAACTGCCGTGTCCTTCTCCCTCCCCCTCCCCCTCCTTCTCACATGGGCCGCACAAACGCCATTCCCGCCTGCATCGCTGCCCCCGAAATAGTGAAGTCTCAGGGTCCTCATCCCCCTGCCAACCCCATGAACCCTCGGGGTCACTCGAGTCAACCGCCCAGGTAGGGTGATCTCAAATGGTACTCCTACCCCACCCCTCGTGGTAGAAATTATCTCCACCCCACCCGTCGTATTGTCACACCTGACTGCTAAAGTGCATAGAGCACCCACTACTGCTGGTGCTGCAGGGGAATAGTACCACCCCTACCCCTCACAAGCATCTTCCGGTCTCCGAGCTTTTGATCGGCTCACAGCGGCGCAATGCTGAACTTGACGTGCTGCGGTCTGCGGAAGAGCGAGAAAGATCAACGAGGCATCCTGCGGTCCTCCTCTCACTCCTCTGCTACTGCATCCTACTCACACTCGCACGCTGAGCCTCAGAAACGCGGTGTTGCCTATGGGCAAGTCGAACGGGTGAAGCTCGGTGCATCGCACTCAGGCCATGGCGAAGTGAAGAACCAGCTTGGAGCGGCTGAATCGATCCAAGGATTACAGGTCAACGAGAAGACAGAACAGAGAGTGGTAGTGGGCGCTGAGGACCTAGGGCTTGTGCTGGGCGTCGGTTCCAAAGGAGTAGTAGTCCAGTCGGTGGTGAAGGGATCTCCGTGTTTCATGTACGTATTGAGAAGTATACCTTCAACTTGATTTGTTCCCTACTATTCTTGAAATCCTTCGACGATCTTGACGAGCTTCTGCAGCGATGGTAGGATCAAGGAAGGGGATATCATCCTATCGATCGACAACGAAGACGTGCAGGATTTTAACCATGCGGTTCAACTGTTGGAAGGCGAAAAGGGAACATGCGTCGGTATCAAGACTGAGAGACATGTTGCGCGAAGCTTCGATCCATTCATACGGAAGCAATTCATCACTCTCTTCCGATGATGTCAGACATGAAGAAATACGCCCAGCCATCATTGGCGAACTGATTGTGCTGAGTGAGCTTTGATTTTTTCCACATGAGTTTTCATATTAATAAAAATTTTGGCTGAACCTCTTGCGTATATGTGTGGAACTAATCTTTGTCGAAATATTGCAAGGCAAGTCTTGCATGAATTAGGTGAACAAAGTATTGCACGATGACGTACTCTTGTTTTTCCTGACATCTCGATCGTGATATGGTTGCAACCCTCGTACAGGAGATTCAGAATTGTTTCAGAGCGCAGATTGTATACACCGTACAAACTAGTCTAAATAGAAAATCAACACGTGACCGGAATCTAGAAACTTCGAAGTTGTAATCTTCGGATAAAAATCATAGAATCTGTTGACAATTTTCTTGTCATCTTGTTTTCCTGACGGCTGCAAGGCAGGTCTCTTCCATTTTCTTCATTTGATTCGCACATGCATCATCCCATGCGTATGCTCTCGGAGTCAAGCCTCCACGATCTTTGGCCTGAAGACATATGGTGAATTTCGCAGTGTAATTAAGTCAACATAATCATTAGTTACCAAGAAGAGGTGTGGCGCCTTGACACATAGGTACTCAAGAATATCAAGCTTGTCACCCTTTGCCTGAAATTAATGCATAAAAATACTGAAGAAAACTTCTTCTCCGCGTCCAACAAAATATCTCACCGCCCAGTGCACTGCATTACACCCGTTCTTGTCCACCGCATCAACCAACCCAGAACCCACGGTTTCAATCCTGCAAAGTTGTGGTAATCAGAAAAGGAGCTGTTGCTAAACTCGTCTCACAGAAACTCAACAACTTGATATCTTCCACCGCTCGCCGCATAATGCAATAGGGTGGCATTGATATAGTCTTTTGCCATCAAAAGATTGGGTCTCTTGGCGTGCAAAGCTTCAATGATGTTTTCATGTCCATTGCTTGCAGCAATATGAGCGGGAGTACGGCCATCATTGTCGGGACTTCGGATGAGATCTGGCATTTTTGCAGCAAGAAACAGGAAAACTGATAAATGGCCATTCGTTGCTGCAAAATGTGCTGCATTGCAACCATCTTTGTCCACCACTTCGAAGATAGCAGGATCTTTCTGAAAGATCCAACTTAAAATCTTTTTCTCACCATGAAGAGCAGCCCAGTGCACGGCTGTTCTGCCGCCATGATTCTTTGTTGTTATTGTCTCTGAATCTACGTCATACAGATATTCCAGGATATCCTCGTGTCCATATCTGGCAGCGTAATGAAATGCAGTGGATCCCCCGCTATCAGCAAGCTTTGTGCAGCGAAGGTCATTCTCGACACAGCACTGGACCAATTGCAACTGGATCAACAAACCCATCAGTACATAACTAAAGAGAACAAAGGAACTAACATTTCCACTCTTGGTAGCATCGAAGATGATCTCCATTCCACAGTGCTCATCTTTGAGCTGTTTCTTGACGACCTGCTTCTCCATCTCATGGGCAGCTTCTTTAGCAGAATCTGCAGCTTTCTGAGCTTCTACCGCTCGCTGTTCTGCCTTTTTTTGTAACATCGTCCGTAGCTTGGGATCCATCGCGACAACGATTTTTAAATAGTGTTCTCGAACGAGCAGATCTCAGAAGAAAAGATCAAGAATAAACTATGCTTCTTCGGAACTGAAGGTAGATCTAGCAGTAACAGCTAATCCTGTTGGCAGAACAAATGAAGACACCGAGCCAAGATCCAGGAAGTTTGTTCTTGAGGGAATGGTTCTCGAGAGAATGAGTGGAAGAGCTATAGCAGAGCCTGAAGAGGATATGTAGGAATGGGGGTGGGAGCGATGGGGATGAAGGGGGTACAATGTGGTATATCCAGCGATTCAAGCCGTCGAGCGCAGTAGACCAGTGAGCAGGGCGAAGAGAGAGGGGTTGCGAAGGAGGAGGTGGTAGGGTCCGGTGGTGTCAGCAGGCTGCGGCCGGGGCCGCAAGACTAAGAGGGGTGGAGTGAGAGAGGGGTCAACATGTGCCAGGGAAAAGAGGCCCCCGTCAGGAGGGGTCCACAGAGGAGTATGAAAATTGAACGGTCTTCATTGAAGACAAGAGGGTGGGTGGTAACGAAAGGCGGAGAGCAAAAAAAAAAGGTAGACTGTACTAAACTGTACTGTGTAGGGGGGGT
>NW_005434668.1:633988-687522 GCF_000315625.1 Guillardia theta CCMP2712
CAGTATTACAAATGCCTTTCCTTCGAATGACGGTCAGTGTCCCCCCCCCCCCCCCCCCCATGTCCAGCACTCCCCTCTCCCATCTCCTAACCAACTGGAGGTGGGGGGGGGGGGGTACTGGAGGTAGGTCCGGCTGAAAGGAAGGTGAAAGGAAGGATGACGGAGTCCGAGCTGATGAAGGGGGTGGGGTCCGTGTCTTTTCTGTTAAGTGTACGTGGGGGGTACCGGTACCTAGCGATATAGTAGGGCCAGGAATCATGAAAAGCATTCTTTTCGCCTCTTGATGATTTAGTCCTGTCTTATCACAACGGATCATCCTCATTGTGAACCTGGCAGGGCCGCCGCACAGGCCGGGCCCCGGGGCGGGCGGCGGGCCCGGCACTGTGACGGTGGCAGGCCAGGGGCTCAGCGGCTCCGACGGCAGTGGCTGAGAACGGCCGGGTGAGTCGGACCCGACCGTGACTAGCAAGCCCGCCGGTTCCCTTCGGCGAGAACTTGATTTGCCGAAGTTGGCACTCGAATTGCCGGCGGGGCCGTCACTGTCATCATGGCCTCGGATCAGTCGCCGCCGACAGATTATGGCCCGGGTCGGGGACTCGGCAGTGCCCGGCGGGCCGGGCCCGGGGCCGGCCGAACCGTGACGGTGCCAACCGTTGGCTTGACCTTCAAGAGTCACGAGTCAGTTGGAAAGGACTCCTCAACGGCAGCGCTGGATTTACCGTGCCCCGGGCCCGGCAAAGTTAAGAGAGAGTCAAAAATCAGTACGACTCGGGCCGTGGGCACCGTCCGGTTCAGTGCGGCCTGATCCCAGAGCCTTCCGAGCCTAGTACTGCGCACTGCAGCAGTCACTCAGTGCCATGACTGCTATGATGCCATTCATGTGCGTGCGACCGTGATCGGACAGCCTGGCAGCCTGCCCTGTGCCCCCCGGCGTCACCGCCGCCGACGCGGCCCCCGGTGACGGTGCACTCCGGCCGGGGTCACTCTTGTCCTGAGGCACGGTTGTCCTTCCGAGTTATTAGTTGCAACTTTTAGTTGTCCTCGTACCGTTATGACTTGTTGAAACTCGGATGTAACGGTCCTGTTCCAGTTGGTGTCTCTTCGCGCGGATGCCTCTTCCCAAAACCACCACCCCTGGATCCTCACGGTATCACCCCTAGCCTTTCAATACCCCCACTTCATCCGGACTTACCATCACTTACTAGGGTAGGGTAGCACTCAGGTACCCCACCTGCTTCCATCGCTCTCAGGCTTCTATGGCCGGGGATCAGCGCATGTATGGCGCTGTTCCAAGGCCGACGGGCATGCGAGGCAGTAGGAGATGGTGAGTAGAGGATCACGAGGATCATTGTCTTCACCGAGTGAGGATAGAGTCTACAGGAGGTCTGACCCCTATGTCAGGTGGCAGACAAAGCTCGCGCTCATCCTCCCGACAGCTCTCCTCGGGTTGATCGCACTGATAGCTGTCGCCATCCTGTCTCGCAGCCAACCGATTTCAGAGCTGAACTCGGACTTTGATTATGAAAACCCACTTGTTCAGTGGAAAAGTGATGAAAAGCTCAAGTAACTGCAGTAGTATTGCTCTTGTCGCCTCTGATCGTTCCTTATCAGACAACGAGCAGCAGATGCTGCTCAAAAAGGTCATTGCAGCTGCAATTGTGAACAACATTCTTCACTCAAAGTGAAAGCTGCAACCATGCTGGAGCAAGTTGGAGAGGTACCCTTTTTCGGGAGTACTCATCCATTTTTGTAACATACTTTGCGAAGAATGTCTTCTTTGGACCTTGCGCTGGTTGTCCTTGTGTTCGGAGTAATAATTTGGAGAGCATGATAGCAGCCCTAGCTAGTCAGACTGAGGTTCTATCTTCTCCTCATTGTCTCCTCTGCTCTGAATGCGACATCCTTTAGCAAGTGGAGAGTCATGAGGAAGAGCTCGACAAGCTCTACAAATCCAAGATTCCTGTGAGTACCTTGCGGTGAGGCTGCTACCTCTGCATTTACACTCGCGGCTTCACCCCAGGTGGACATCAAAATTCGGGTCGGTCAGAAAGGAGTTCCTGGAACTGAAGGCCCGAAGGGATTCAGGGGTCCAGATGGCGTAGTCGGTGATCAGGGACCCCGTGGGCCGCCAGGGCCTAGAGGGCCGACGGGGCCGACAGGTAGAGACAATGGTCAATCCTGTTGAGAGGCTCTGACGGGCATGTCAGGACCTCCAGGGCCTCGAGGATTCAAGGGAGCGGATGGCATCACTGGCCCTCCCGGTCCGGACGGTCCGCGTGGGAAGACAGGTAAGGCTCCTTCCTGTAGCCTGCCTTGCATGACGGCTGCCTTTCAGGACCCGCAGGACCTGAGGGACCCGAAGGAATAGACGGGAAGAGGGGCCCGACGGGTCCTCCAGGGAGGGATGGTATTCCTGGAGGTTGTCTGGAGATTAAGTGCTGACCCTGCTCTTGAAGGTGTTCCTGGCCCACCAGGCTCCAACGGCCGTCAAGGTCCTCGTGGTCGCCCAGGTCCCACTCGAGGACCGCAGGGGCCTCCAGGAGAGCCTGGCCCCCAAGGTCCCATGGGAATGACCGGAAAACAAGGGCCTGAAGGCCCGAAAGGGTATGAAGGACCTCTGGGAGGCAATGGCTTGCCTGGGTCTCAGGGTCCAACGGGTCTACGTGGATTGTACGGACGAGGATGTGATGGCATAAGGCCAACAGATGCCTCACAGCTCAAGGTGCTGGACGCCTGCGGAACTTGTGGCGGTGACGAGAGCGAATGTTCGTTAAGTCGCTCAACACAGACAGCGCATGCAGTGGGTGACCCGCATTACCGCACGTTTGACGGCAAATCCTTCGATTACCAACTCAGTGGTGAGTTCATATTGGCAAGACACATGAACGACATAGAATTTCAAAACAAGCAAGTTCCGTGTCCCAACTCATGGGTTCGCTGCAACATCGGAGCAGCCGTCATCACAAAGAACTGGAACATTGTCTTTCGCAGCGACTGGAGATTGGATCAAATCATGGTTAACGGCAACATGTGGAGACAAGGATCAGACTATCGGTACGGCCATTGGAAAAGGCTCGATTGGAATCTGCGAATGCAAGTAAACGGGGGTCACTTCCTATTAGAATTTGCTGAGCTCAAAGGAGCGGAAGGAGCTGTTGTCTATGGATATCAATATGGCTGGGGTGCTCCGCTTCCCAACGGGCTCTACATGAATCTCTACTTTCAAGCTCCTTGGCGATGGAGCTCGGGTTTGAGCATGACAGGTTTATTCGGTAACTTCGACGGCAACTGGCAAGATGATTGGGACTCGATCTCTCCTTCGACTCTTTGGTGGGTAGCAGGCACGTCGCGATCAGCTTTCTCCAACTCTCAGTACCGCCTGGACTGGGGCAATCGAATCCATCGCAACCACAAGTCAGGAATCACGTCCCTTCAATCCTTGGAGAAGTCGTCGGCTTTGGCTGGGCAGGAGCAGAAATACATATCGGTGGTGAATTGGTCGCCAGAGGACGAATATACCGCTCTCAAAGAGGTGGATCATCTTACCACCAAGATGAGGAAGCGACTGTTTGACAAGATGGTGAAGGATAGAGTCATCGAGAGGTCTAAGGGCGAGAAATTGCCAACTTCGCAACTTGCTCGCGCAGAGTTAGACATCATGCCCTATCGAGGAGAGCGACCAGATCACCTGCGTATTGAGCAGCAAATTCTCTTCAGAAAGGAGTGGAAGCTTCTCAAGCCCTCAGAGAAATCTCAGATGCTTGCAGGCCAAGTAGTGAGCAACAATGCATTCCCCATGTCCAAGATGTGTGCTGAATGCATCAGGGGATCGCAGGAGTGCAAGGACAAGGGGATCGTAGAGACACCAAAGGCTATCGGAATCACCTACCAGGATCAAGCCAAGATGAACTCTTGCCACAAGGCATGCCTCCCATGGGTCCCCGCCGAAACTTCGAAGGTGATCTGCAAGTGTCGCATCGACTGCTCGATGGGTGTGGACGAGGCTCAGTGCACCAGCGACGCGGTTGAGAACTACCTCTCCTCCAGGTTGGCTGCTCTCATTCCCGGGAAGGGCTCTTTGAATGAGCGATGCATTGCCTTGAAAGGCGGTATGGTCAAGGTGTACAAGGGAAACAAACCCGGTGTTGAAATGCTGTGGAATCAGACTACCGCTCCGAACTTTGCGGTGACGTTCTGGTGGAAGCCGGACTTGCCCACTTCCTACGAGAAGAAAACAAGAAAGAGTCTTCTGTACAAAGGGCCCAAGATTGAACAGAACTCAAAGTTGCCTTCTAACGTGCCGCTGCACATCGAAGTGGAGCCTCAAGGAAATGATGTTTCCCTCATTGTCACTGTCGCTGGATACGAGAGCAAAGTGCCAGCAGAAAAGTGCTCCATGCTCACAAAGCAAGAATTTACTTTTGTTGCTGTCACGAAGCGAGACAGCTCAATCACAGTCTGGTTGGGAGTGGACGGGAAAGAAAACTGCCAAACGATCTGCCCAGACAAGACGCTGCTCGGATGCAAGGATTCCACATCTTGTGCGACTAAAGTTCACAACTTCAACCTTCCCAGCTCGCACTCATATGAGACGTCAGTGGACGACGAGATCACCATCGTAAGCCCGTCAGCGTCGACTGACGAGATTCCAGGGGGTTGGATGGGGAAACTGAATTACTTTGGCCTGGGAGGGTGGGATCCGACGAACAAGGTACCTCTTTGGGACAAGAAGATCCCGGACATTGTACACATGAGACAACCGAGTGAGTGTGGAGCGTAACTGATGCTCGAGCGCTACTGTTCTTTTAATGAAGCTTCGATCGCCAGCCTGATCTGCTCTTCCTCCGTCAGTCGCGCCCTTGCTCTCTGTGCCTTTGCCCTGCCCTTCTTTCGCGATTGCTCAGTGTGCTTTGAGAACTCCTCCTGCGACTTCTCTGGCACCCGCCCTCCTGCTTCTCCGCCTCCCGTTCCCTTAGAACTTCCTCGTCCACCTGCATTCGTTTTGCGTGCGACGTGCGGCTTCCCCTTCTTGAGATCGGCTTGTAGAAAGGCTTCGGTCAGATCCCTCATCAGCTCCATGTCCTCCTGCAGCAACAAGTCACATGAGCAACTCTCGAGAGCTCTCGAGCAGCATCAAGTCACCTCGGAGACTTCCTCGACGATGGTTTCTTTGGATCTCTTGGACAACTCAGGCAGATTCTGCAAGGATTCCAACGAGGACTTGATGCTCTCGACATCTTCATTGCTGCACTCACCCATCACACATGATACAATGTTCGGTTCGGTCGCTACCTCTTGCTCTGAGCTTTCAAGGACCGGACGAACAAGTTCTCCTCCTCGGGCTTCATCACCTGAGGGACTAGTGACAAGAGGTCGCTCGTTGGAAGCTTCCCACCTCGGGATTGAAGCAGTGCAGGGCAGCCAGCAGCTTGAAGAAGGCCCGTGTGAAGGGCAGATGCATCTTGTCGCTCTTGGTGAACCCTGCTGTGCGGTCAGAGCTGCAGCTGCTGAGGCAGCTCCGCCTACCGTTGTAGTCTGGCCCTCTCTTGAGGACCTCGGCGATGGCAGCTGGCCAGAAGGAGTCAGCACGACGAGACGAGTCAGACGAGGACGAGGAGCACAGGATGAAGCGTCGATGACCCGCTGCTTGAAATTCGAGTCGTCGCCGAAGAGTTCGACCATCTGCTGGGAGTTAACGCAAGCAGGACGAGGGGGCAGCAGGACCTTGAGAAGGTCGGAAGCAAGGGGGTTGAAAGGCTGTTTGACCCCCCATGCAATCATCGCAGTGTTGTTCCTCTCAATCAGGCTAGAAGTAGCAAATCAATCAAAAGAGTCAGCTACCCAGACGTTATCAAGCAGAGACAAACGGGGAGAATGAAGGGTGGGACGAAGGACCTGATCAGAAGTTTGTTGTAGATGTCGTATCCTGCTAACACATCTATGGTTGGAGGATCCTACAGGGTGACCAGCGTCACTCTCAAGACTGTGCCGGCAACTCCGTCACCTCATACTCGCAGAAGAGAAGCAACCACTTGAGCAGCAAGGACACGATGTCGATCTGGTCGATGAGAAGCACCTGAGGGTTTGTGAGAGTCAAGAAGGAGAAAGTAGAGGCAGCAGCCGAGTCGCTTCACCTTTTTCAGGACCGAAAGCGACAGACCGTCTTGCATGTGGTTGGAAACCAAGAGATCGGCTACAAAGTCGGCATCGAGGCTTTCAGGGTCCAGTTAGGGACGTTGCGGGGGCAAGGGAGAGAGGAGAGAGACCTGCAGTAGTAGAGAACTTCGATCGCGTTCGATATGTACAGGTGAAGCTCTTTCCTCCGTTTTACGTCGCTGAGGTTGCCAGGTCACCGACCGGAGTGGGCGCGTGACTTTGACCTCACCTGGTCTCGTCGACCTCGGCGATGAAGATGGAGATGGCGTCGAAGAGGCCGTTGCAGATGGTCTCCGTGATCAGCTTGTGGGAGGTCAAGTCTTGTCGGAATGAAAACTGATCCGAGCCTTCACTCTTGCGAGCCCCTTCCCGCGCTCGACACTCCATGCGCAGAAGTGAAGCCAACACTTGCAACGAATGCCCTATCAGATCCACCGCTGATGTACCACTGACAACTGCATCCCCTGGAAGTATCCCGTCTGCCTGTGAGCTAGTTGTGGACTCTTCCCCTTGTGCCTCGCTCTCGTCTCCTCCATTTCTGCTCTCTTGCTCCACAGTTGCCGCCTCATCTTCTTCATCTTGTGAGACCTCGGCCGGGTCTTGTTTGCTGCATTGGACTGCAATGCCGATGGTGAAGCAGAACAGCATCGCGTCAACAATCTTTTCTGATTGTGAGATCGTGTTGGGAGGAGAAGGTCTCGACGAGAACACGTTCTCAAGGATCAGCGGAAAGTCTGAGCAGAGGTGTGACAGGCAGAAAAGAACGTTTACACAATGCGAGAGGTGTGTGATCCATTTCCCTGACTTCTGATGCTTCCTCAGCACAGCAGCAACTGAGGACGGGACCCTCTCGCTGACCAGCACGCTGATCAGATGATCCGGGAGCTCGAACCCCAGCCACACCAAGTCGATCGCCTTCTCTCCTTCCAGTACAATGTACAGCTTCCCCCTCACCTGTGCCTGCTTCGCAGGTGCTGCAGGAGAGGAGGAGGAGGAGGAGGAGGGTGCAGAGGGTAAGGAGGAGGAGGAGGTGAACGGCTTCACCTTGCAGCCCTTCCTCATCAACCGCATGTTCACCTGCGACAGGCTCTGCACCGCCGCCCCAACATCGCGCTCCCACTCCATGGACCCAATGGAAATTTGAACCGATTCAATCCTGTTGATTTTAGTCGATTGCACCAACCATCCGCAGATCCTTGAGTTCAAATCGGTTTGAATCAAATTGTTGCTCAACACGCTTCTTCAAATCATGGTGTCAGGGAGCAGGAGATGAAGGCATGGCAGAGGTCGGCGCCCTCCTCGAGGAGGGGGAGGAGAGGAAGGAAGGGGCAGCAGGAGAGGAAGGACTGCAGGACTGTGAGTGACAGCTGCAAGTACTCCCTCGGGGAAAGCGACGACGAGACCCTCGACCTCCTCAGAGGTTCGACCCTTATAGACGACACGCTGACTGAACAGCACCTTGCCGTTGACCCTGCCTCCTCTCACTCTTTCACTTGCAATCAAGAGACACCAGAGCTCTTGGCTTCACCTGACAGACATCCGAGCTCGATCTCAGGGCAGGCAGGCAGGCAGCTGCTGACCGAGCAAGAGCAGACGAGGCTCATTGAATGTGAAGATGTGACAGTCTTGAAGAAGTTGCTCAACTCATCGAAGAAATGTGAAGAATTGGCGAGAGTTGTAAAGAAACAAGACATGCTCTTGTACGAACTTGTTGCACAGAACATGAAGCTTAAAGATGAAATGCAAAAGTGCAAAGCGAAAACCGCTGGATTGGTGAAATTTCTTCACATTCTGCTGGCGGCTAGTCTGACGAGCAGAAGCAGGACGAGAGAAAGACTCACGTGTTAGAGTTGGCCCTGCAGACATCAAACAATGTTGTTTCAAGCTTGAAGCGGAAGATGAAGATGCTGGAAGTGATGACGATGCTCTGTTTCCCCAGAGAGTCACCTGCTGGCAGGATGCTCTCAGTCAAAAGACTTTGCAGTCGGAAATCAGCAAGAGGATTGCAAACCGATCCAGGTGCATAGCCTTATCTGCTCCTACTCATCTGATGCTTGTCATCTGATGCTTGTCAAAGACAGGAAGAGCGACAACTCTCCAGTGCGTTGAAGTCGTCAGCCGACGACCGCAGAGCCCTGCACCATGAACTCATGAACGAGAGGATCGAGTACTCCAACGGGTGATGGTCCCCCTTCCTCATTTCGTCGCATGCTCTCGTCCTCTTAGTCGTCCCTCACTTTCTCCCAGGATGCAAACTCTTCGGAAAGATGCCAACCAGCTGGCCCAACGGATTGCTCACATGACAGCATACTTGGCATCGAAAAATTTGAGGAGTCGAATCTTGACAAGAAAATTTCGAAGTTGGAGTTCGGTAGCTGCTGAGAATCTCAGAGGAGACATAGTAAGAGAGTTTCAACAGGCGGTAGCAGAGAAGCGCTACGAACATCTCGTGCTGGGAAATCTTAAGTCTCAAAGTCGTTCCACTTTTGATGCGATCCCCTTCAGGTGTTGATCAAGCCATGGAGAGATGGATGGAGAAAAAGCTGTTGCTGGTGTTTGGTCGACTGATTCTGCTTATCTGACTGACATTTGCCGCAGCTTGTTTGGAGGAATTGGTGCTCATCAAGGTCCGGCTAAAGCTGCCGGGTCGGCCGACATCCCATTTGGTTCCAATCATATTCCTCTTGTACTATCTATGAAGCAAATATGTATGAGTATAAAGGAAATGTCATCGATAACTTGGGGTTCAATCTTCTTTGTACTCCTTTGGGGTGTTTCACTCCTCGCACACCTGAAAAAGACATTGGCAAGACACCAACACCATTGCCAATGCAGATTTTCTGTCGAACAAGCGAGTGTACATGATTGAGATTCAACACAAGAAGCCACAATGTCAGGATTTTCTGTATTCATTCTATTACTTTTGTACAAAGAATATTCACGGTATCGTAACAGCATCTCAATCGGCTCGGGTAACTTCATCGAAAAAGGTCGGAGGAGGATTGGGGAAAGTTCGGAAATGTTGCACTTCGCCAGTGTTGAGGTCCCGGCACGTCAAGATGTCAAATTCACTGGAGGTTCCAGGAGGAATGATCCCCGTAACGAGCGTTGTTCTGCCATGCCATTGCTTGTGATATCCGGTGTATATGGTATTCCCTACAAACTCCTTCTCAAGCTTCCTGTAAGCCTTGAGCTCACACTTGAGATGATGATTCATCTTCCCCCAAACTCGCAGCATGATCCCTCCATATGGGCTCGACTTGCGCACTGTGATAGTCCCCCTCTCCTCCACTCCGTTGGTGTCAAGCAGCGAGGGTCCGAAGGAGCTCACGGGCAGTCTGGCAGGGATGGCAGTGGCACCATTGAAGTCTCTTGGTCCTGGGAGGGGCGAGGTCACGGTTGCTGGAACCTCTTCCTTGATCCCCGGGGGATTCCCTTGCTGGCTTTCGTCCACAACCTGAGCAGACAGTGACTGCTTGGACGTGAGCTGACGGTTGTTCTGAAGCTTGTTGTGCTGGAGAATCTCGTTCTGTGTGTTCAGCTTGTTGTTCGAACGAAGAAGGTGATTGATCTTCCTCTCAAGTCTGTTCACTTTCTCCAAATATACTTCTTGATTTTCCATGTCTGCGAGAGATTTTGCTTTAGCCTGTGATGAAGTTGAGGACAACTTCTGCATCAAAGCTACTTTGTTGGCCTTCAATCCTCTCTTCAGCAAATGATTCAACGCCTCCGCATCCAAATGCACCGAGCAATCCTCAACTGACATGCCATCGCAATCATCAGCACGGGACTTTTGTAGACGGTGGTATTCCTCCTCTTCACGAAGATTTTTGTTCTGGATCTTCTTCCGATCATGCAAGATTTGTGACATGGAGGGCATGAACTCAGAGTTATGAGCGTTGACAGCCTTGGGCTTCTTCTCCTCCCGTTCCAGCTGGGTAACAACTTTCCTTGTGGAATCTACCATGTCCGAAAGTAGCCTCCCCTCCATATGGATCAGTCTGCTCCCAAGGTTCTCGTTCGTGGGAGCCACTGCGACGATTCTTCCTCTTCCCGTGCGCATGACGAACAGCAGAGCCACCACCCACCCCAGTGCCGCAGCTCCTCCAGCCATCCCCAACCGCATCCGCTTCGCCATGACTCTTCGCTCTTTACCAGGACCACATCCCCTGACCTTCACCACCCGTTCACAAGTCTCGACATCATTTGATTCCTACTACCCCAGTACCCCCCAAATATCCCTTCATTACCCCACCCTTACAGTAAGAAGCTTCAACCCCTACCCTCCTTGCACAACCTCTAATTGTAACTGAAGACAACGGTCACAGCATGCAGGCAGGACCCGGGTAAGGAGGGAGCGACTATGAGGCGACCGGAGCTCGTGATGCTGGCGGTCATGCTGAACCTGTTGCTTGCTGCTGATGGCGAACTCACCCTGCACAATCGAGACAACATGACGGTCATGAGCCGACAGCAATCTGCTGTGATTGAGTCGAGCGCAAAGGAGCTTTACCAGACTCTGCTGAAAAACAAACGAGACAAGAACGAGTTTTTAATTGCTCTCTTCTACTCAGATGATGTGTTCAGCACAAGAGCCGTTCCATTCTTTGATGTCACTCCCCAGTTTTTTCCTTTTCCGAACAACGTCAAATTTATCTCATTCAATGCGAAGAACGATCGCAAGATGATTTTGCGATTTCGATTGCATGGTTTCCCCACCATTGTTTGTTTTCACAAGGGCAAGATAACATCGCGGCTTGAGCGAGCGTTCACCACTGACAACATCATTCGGTTTGTGAACAGGAGCACTGGGATCTCACCGATTAAGGGGCAAGTTCCACAGGTGTGGGTGACGGAGGAGGGCAGGGCGAGGGTGGACGGGCAGGATCCTTTACTGCACTTGTCAATGTTGTTGATTGTGTTGGGAGGTCTTCACTTGCTCTATCAGTCGACCAGAAGGACGGCAGAGTCTTCAGAGCATGACAAGAGTGACTGACTTGCTCACAAGTTTCGAGATGTGGCACAGCAATGCTGACACGTGGAGGATATTGAGCCTCCAGTCAGCAGGTTCAACGGACTTGATCTTGTTGGAAACATTTACTCGTGGTGGCTCCTACGCTCCTTCAGTGACTTCTTCTGCAGCTCGTGAGCATATTTCTGCATGCTCTTCCTCAGCCCCTCTCGGTCTATTCCCGGGGCATCCAGGCACATGATGGCGCGATCAAGAGTTTCCTTCATCTCCTCCTTCTTGTGATCGTTTGAGATCACGTCAACAGCCACGAAGAGCCGCAGCAGTCTCGTGCTTGTTGGGATGCCTTTCACGGAATAGAAAGCTCTCCTGAGCGCCTCCGATGCTGGACCATACTTCTGGTACTTCTCCAAGTTGACGGCGATCTGCTCTAGGATGGAAATCTCCGTAGGGAAACTCTCGTCGAGGGACAGGCCGTACATGAGGGCTTGTCTGAAGGCGAAAAGCGCCTCGCTCATCTTGATCTCAAACTCCGGACTCTCCGCTGTGATCTCCCCAGCCTGATGCATGCAGTTAAGGGTTATCATTCCCCAGACTTCCGCGTTCCGACTATCCAAGATCGAAGCTTGTTGTAGACAGTTTTCAACAAGAGATAAGTCTGGCATGGTCTTGTGAAAGCATGCGACGGCAAGACCCAGCCAGCATGTCGCGTACTGTCTTAGCTTACATGCCTTCTCCATGACCTTCTGTGCCTCAGCAAACTCTTTCATGGCTATGTGTAGCCGTGCCATTCGAATGTACTGAAGTAAATCGATGTTGGGATTCCGTGAAGACAGGGACTTGTTGTAAGAGAAGAGCACGTCCTTTGCTGGAGGGACGTCGAAGTCAGACCTGTACTTGTGCCATTCCAGCTCCATGAACCAGGTGTGGCCCTTGAGTGTCAAGGCGACTGCCGCGTCTGCGCTTCCTGGACTGCTGCTGATCACAGCGTCCAGGTGTTCTCTGCTCTTGTCATACTCGCCGTTGTTGAGGTACGTCCTCCCAAGGATGAGATGCAGACTGTCGCTGCTTCTGTTCTTCTGCACTTCTTGTGCCATGGCTTGCTCTACCAGGAGCGTCGCATTCATCTCAGCAAAGAAAGAGCCAGCTCGAAGATAAGGAGAGACCTTCGATTGCGTCATCTTCTTTTCGATTGAGTTGAGCTGCTTGTCGCATGTTCGTCTCTCTTGTTCTCTTGCTTCGATGTCATAAAAACATGCCGAGCAAGCCCAAGCCAACGCGTTGGCCCCACACTCACAGGCCTGACGGAAACTCTCTTCCGCCTTGCTCATTTCGTTCTGAAGGAAAAACAAGGAGCCGAGGGCCAAGAAGGCAAACATGTTCTTCCCGTCCACTTCAACAGCCTTGTTCAGATACTCTTTTGCTGCGTTGTAGTCCCCCGAGCGGATGGTCATCGTTCCCAGGTCATACCACAGGCTGGAGTTGTTTGAATCGGAGACCAGCCGATTCTGCAGGTGCGATTTTGCCTTGTCATAGCGAAGAAGAAGTTCGGCTTCTACCGCGAGCTCCAGCTCTTGTGTCAAGAGATCTTCACCGCTCACATCTCCTGTGAACTTGGGTTTCTCAGCTTCTAGATCGAAGAATTCCATTATAAATCGCTTCAGCTGTTCCCTCAAGAAGGCATTCAGATTTGCTATCTCATTGCTGATGTCACCCACGCTTCCTCTGTGAAATCTTTCTTTGACCACTTGTAGCACTGAATGTTGTATCCGCTCCTTGAGGTCATGATACTTTCCCTTGCTGTTCAATTGCGTCATGACAGTTTGCAGGGCGTTTTCGATCGACATTCTCTGCTTTCCAGTTGCTTCGATCTCACCCAAGATTTCAGATGCAGCCCATCGAAAGTCTTTGTTCAGCTGTTCGAGAGTCGTAGACGGCAAACTTTCCAAGGAATCGACTGGAGCTCTTTGCTCGAGGATCTCGCGCACTGTAGCGAGCGGAGGAGGAGGAGACTGTGGCTTTGGAACTATCGGGCGAGCACAAACGATCTCAAGCAGGAGGTAGGTTTCACTTCTGAGGTACGGGTTGGTAGCTTCACCATTGTGCAGGATTTCTTCGGTTTCCTCCACACCTTCAGGTGGAGGAAGCTGTTGTAGCTCTTCTTCTGTCGGAACACTGAAATCAGCAGCTGGACCAACAGGGCAGCGAATAGCAAGTGTCCGAATGTCGTTTGCCATTATGCCTGAGAGGTCAACATTGGCTAATCCCTTGTACTTGTTGGTGTAAACATAGTCTGCTCCGCTTTTCAAAACTCTCCGAATGCTTACAGGGAATCTTGCTTTCTGAATCGCATCTTTAAAGCTATCAAGAGTGGAAGGAGTCATGAAGGTTCGAAATCGGTGATTCCAAACAACACGTATGGACTGGTCCTCTTCTTTCAGACTAATCTCTTGGAGAGTCCCTTGCAAGAATGCTTTTTCAGATTCACTTCTCACATCGGATTCATCCTGTGATGAGGGGACGCTCAAACTTCCGTTCTCTGCCGTCACTTGCACAGAACCGGATGAGGAGGGAAAGTCGTATGCAGCTTCATACCAATACTTGTGATCTTCCATCTCTTCTCCCTCCCCCACGTTCCATGTAGGCGGCAGGTTGTAGAGCCCGCGGACGTTGACTGTGATCACGTTTGTCTTGTGCTCCTCTTCAATTGAAAACACCGGCCTCGAGAGCTCCATCCGCACGTGAACCTCGCACGTCACCGGAGGCTCCGCAGACTGAGCCGCCTCTGGGGAGGTCAGAGGAAGGAGCGTGAACCATCCTTCTACTGTAGGCTTCTCCAACTCCCAGCCCTCGTCATCGAACTGCGGACGTTTCCTCCAGATAAGAGGGACCAAGGAGACTGAACAGCCTCCCTTGTAATCATCGCTCCCTACTGTGGCTGTGACGACATACAACATATCCAACGAAAGAAGGTCTGCAAGCAACTCGCGGTGGGCCTCAGAATCTTGCTGCGGGAATACATGAACGTTCTCATAAAGAGGTTTTCCTGGCGTCTTCTCTTGCAAGGAGAGCTCTCCTGACCCCTGAAGCTTCCCTTCCTTCTCTGCATCCTTTAATTCATCGCCTTGGTCGTCCTGCAGCCTGTAGGTCAATGCCACTTGCTCATCAACTGCCGGAGCTGAGAGCTTGACGTCGAGG
Source organism: Guillardia theta CCMP2712 (assembly GCF_000315625.1). Taxonomy (NCBI): domain Eukaryota; class Cryptophyceae; order Pyrenomonadales; family Geminigeraceae; genus Guillardia; species Guillardia theta. The sequence goes on from NW_005434668.1 coordinate 648,312, forward strand.
AGCTGAATACGGAGAGAGACAAGGTCTTCCTGAGCCTCAGGTGATGGCGCTTCTTCGCTCATCCCTGGCTGTACCTGGGGTTGGGGGATCAAAGCGGTTACTACAGCTTCTTCGCACAGCCTGCGCTACGATCAAAAGATACATCATTCTACTGTTTATGAAGCATTGTTAACTACCTGAACCCTCCCTCCCTCCCTCTCCCTCCCTCGCTCCCTCTCCCTCGCTCCCTCTCTCTCCCGCCCTCTCCCTCCCCTCTCCTTCCCTTCCCTCTCCCTCCCTCTCCCTCCCTCTCCCTCCCTCTCCCTCAGGGCCTCTCCCTCCCTCGCTCCCCGTGTCCCTCCCTCTTTCTCTGTCCTCTCCCTCTCCCTCCCGCCGCCCCCGCCCTGTACACGCCCCCTCTCTCTCATGCAACATCAGACTGAAGCTTTGAACTGTGTTTGAAAATTTGGATCTAGAGAGGTTCATTTTCCTCGTGTTCAAACCTTTGATCAATCCTGGTGAGATGCTTTCCTACTTGTCACACTTTCTACATGAAGCCTCACTCCTCTTCCATCATCGTGGTTCCCATTGCCGCTACCAATGCTGCCTCCTACTCCCTTCCTCCGAGGCTTTCCTTCCCTCACCACTTCGGTTGCTACAAGTTCGCCCGCTTCTTTCTTCTCAGCCGGGCTGGCCTCGGTGTCTTTCTTTTAGCAGATGACAAAGGCAGCGATTCTTCAAGGCTTGTTCAAGTTCGATGTCCCCTCGCTCCCTTTAGAAGCGGATTCTAATAAGAACTGTCGACGCAAAAAATTTGCGATCGCCGGGACTCGAACCCGGGCCACCAGCTTGGAAGGCTGATGTGCTGACCACTACACTACGAACGCGCATGAGGACAGGTATTGTATCTAGGCGTAGAGATATCCTTGAGGTCGTCAGGACTGAAAAGTCAATATTTTGAGGCAGAAAACTTTAATGTCGAGGTTTTCCTCTGAAACTCTACGTTTGAGAGGTTTCGATTCTTGGGGATAAGAGGGGGTACAGGACCCTATTGTTTGGGGAGAGGGGTGGGTAGCCTGTGGTGTAGGGGTATTGATTAAATCATTACGTATTTCTTATCCCTCAGGTGGGTACTTACATGGAAAAGAGGGGGTGAGGAGGTGTAGGGGTGATACACTCAGGGTGGGTCATGGAGGCGCAAGAAAGGGGAGCTGAGGGGCGAGGTATCATGGCGGGAGAGCGGAGAAACAGGGTGGAAACGACCAGAAGACGGAGGAAGGCGATCAGGACGAGGAAGGAGGTCGAGGAAGGAGGGACCAGGAAGATGTCAGATAAAGAGGAAGGAAGATGAAGATAATGCAGAAAGACGGAAAAAACAGGTGGCAAGAAATCACGGTATCGGTGGGATAGAGATGCATCCATTGATGGAGGTAGGATGGCACGAACATTTTAGATAATGAGCAAAAAATCGTTTTCATCTGCAATCGTGAGAAGTTAGGCAAAAAGATGCAAGCAGTTTTAGTATCAACTTCATGTAAGCACTTCACGTCGAATATCTTTACGTTTTTTGGAGAAGATCGATTTATGTGCTCTCATGAAGACTGATGTAAAGATGGCTACCATCATTTGATCTTGTTGTGATTAGGTGTAACTTGGTGTTGGAAAAAGCAAAATCGAAAATGTCGGATCGACAGGAACCTCTTAAGCAGGAAGGGGAGTATGCTTCTGACGTACAACAGTCTAGGGGACCAGCCTTCTCTATCCAGCCTGATGATTCTGCTGAGATTCAGCAGGGGAGACCTCCTATGATGGGGGGTCCAGCAAACTTTGACAATGATGCATATCCCTCCAAAGTGACAAGTTTTGCTTATGGTGGGTCTGCAGAGGCTTCCAACCGTACTTTTGCTGTATCAGCTTCGGGCCGAACTTTCCTGTTCAGCTTACATCAACCGATATATCGCGATATGGAAGACAAGACAGCACAAATCTTCAAGTTCTTGAACATGGTTTGTGCCCTTCTTATGATTGGTTGTGGTATCTATCGGTTCTTTGCATCCTTCAGTGGCCGTATGGTGGTGGAAAGTTGCGACAATTCCAAGCTGCAAAGGCTACAGACTAATATAAATTCCACAAAATTAGACTGCAATGCAATCAAGGACATCATTTCAATTCCTGCTGATGGATTCCAAATCTTTGTCGTATCCTGCTTCATTATTTTCTTTGGCGTCGTCAACTTCATTGATGAAGTCCGGGGTGATTTGGTGGCTTGGATTCTCCAGTACATTGATGCTGTGAACAATATCTTTGGCAGAGGCATGTAAGTCAAGATAGCTTTGCCATAACCAATACTCACCCCAGCCTTGCAGATATCTCCTTCTGCTATCGTCAATTGTCATGACGTCTTCACATTCTTTTCTGCTCGTTTGTGGAGCTTTTGCGTAATTTGTGTCTCTTGGGAGTGTTAGATTGTTTTGACACATTTGTGCTCGGACAGGATGTCTCTTGCTTTTATCTACCTGCTGGCATGGTTTTTGAGCCGGGTGAGTTTTTCTCGACTCACTCTTCTGAGAAGTTGATCTGCATTGTTTTAGTATACTTCTCTGGGCGAAAGAGTCGGTGTGCATCACTACGATCAGGTACTCTCAAAGCCATGAAGGCCTTGCGCTTCTTGCTTGACTTAGTCTTGCTTGACTTAATCGTTGTTTTCCAGCATTCTGGACCGTCGAGCGACTCCGAGAACAAAGAGTACTGCAATCTCAAGTTGTTTGCTTCTCCATGACTTTGCCCTTGGCAGCAATATTTACACCGTTGCAGCTTGAGAGGCCACGATATATTCAAGTGTCATGATACAGGAGTTCGTTTCAATTCTTGAGGCTATGTGAATCCATGTCTATCAGCTGACAAATGCGATAAGTACGATTGTACCAAATTGAAGTAAATTGTAATCAAGCAGAAGACAGCAACATGTTTAACCAGACCGATTCCTTTACGGTGAAAGTTCTACATGATCCCAGCGATCAGCATCGACCCCGCTAGTGCCCTTACTCTCTTTCGATCCAAACAAGTTGGTCTTCCTTCCCTCTCTTCTCCTTCCGCCACTTCTGCTTCTGCTTCTGCTTCTGCTTCTGCTTCTGCTTCTTCAACCAACATGTCAGATCTTCTTGACATGGTCCATGCTCACAAACAGCATGAATTCGCACCTCGATCGATCCCGATCCCAAAGAGGATGGGATGAACTAGCCGTCTCCCGCATCCTGCTCGGGCGCAAACTCTTCTTGCTGGGACTGCGACTGCGAGCTGAACGTCGATTGCTAGACGACAGGCAATAAGCTGACATGAGCAACTTCACAAGCACCCTCACCGATCCATGCTCCTGCTGCGGCTCCGCCTGCTGCGGCTTGCTGGCTCTTTCCTTGCTGTTGACCTTGAGTTCTCTGTGCCTCGGGATCTTGATCGGGAGCGGGAGCGGCGGACGCTCGGGCTGGGGCTGCGAGAAGACTCCGAGCTTGCGCTGCGGCTTCTCACCGCCCTGCCAAATTCATCGACTTTTGCGTGGCGACGGGGCTTTCTGGTTCGACGTTCACGTGCAAGGGTCGACACAGACCCCACCTCAGCCACCTTGCGCCTGAAGACAGCGTTCTGCAGATCTGAGACGAACCGCTCTCTCCCCTCCTTGGTTTTCTTGGACCGCTTCGCCTTAGTGATCGCCCTTCTCTCGATGCGGATGGTCAGCTTCACTCCACCTATTGTTACGCCTTCGTCTTCATGGATAGCTTGCACTTTCCCGACGGGGATCCTATTGCCATCCATGAAAGTCCCGGTGTAGCTCCCGACATCTGTGATCCACAGCCTTCCCGCCCGGTAGTCCACCTGCTCTCATTCTCACGGGAGCTAACGACGAGACAAGAAACCTTGAGGTGCGTGTCTGCGACCTGCTCGTTGCCGGAACCCGTCAGAGCCACCTGGTCCTTGCGCTTCAGATTGCGGGAAAGAGACGAGGGAAAGAGACGAGGGAAAGAGACGAGGGAAAGAGACGAGGGAAAGAGACGAGGGAAAGAGACGAGGAAATGAGACGAGGAAATGAGACGAGGAAATGAGACGAGGAAATGAGACGAGGAAATGAGACGAGGAAATGAGACGAGGAAATGAGACGAGGGAAAGAGACGAGCAGCCAGGTCAATGACCTCATTGTTTGGAGAAGTTCCGACATAGAAGGGCGTCTTGGAGACTTCGAACCATCTGACGGGGCCTTGACTTGCCTCAATGATGAAGATCGGCCGGAGCCCCTCCACGGCATCCTGTTCCACCGGTCTGCAGTGAAAGTCACCAGACATGAAGAAAGTCTTCGCCCTCCTCGTTCTCGTCCACCTGTTCAGCGCGTTGTCATCGTCACTATAGTTGGAGCCATGATCCGAAGAGCTTTAAAGCGTGTATCAGCAAAAGCTTGTGTGAGTTCGGTATCGATGCTAACCTGCTCGAGTCACAGGAGTACTCGCCTCCTGCCGGATCCCCTATGGTGATGTACTCATCCTCTTCCTCGTCCTCTCTCTTTCCTCTTCCTCCCTTTTCCCTCACGCTCGTCTGCTCCCTTCCAGCCCCCTCTTCCTGCATGACACCTGACCACCGCAAACCGCTACTCCTACCACCCCCTTGATCCAATAGGAAATGACCCCTGCTCTCCACCCCAAAGCGAACATGTAGCCAGATATGCCAGGACCCAACGCGATTAGTCGGAAGTGATCTAGAGGAGGAGGAAGAGGAGGAGCAGGAGGAGGAGGAGGAGGAGGAGGAGTAAAAGGGAGGAGGAGGAGGAGGAGGAAGAGAGAGATGAAAAGGAGCAGAGCAGAGAATAGATGAGGGTGACGAGTGTTAAACCTCGAAGGATTCATCACTGAGATGACCGATTCTGCGCTTGATGCCTCGCTGGCAAAGAGAAAGTTGCTGGAGGACAAGCGCCGGCATGCTCGAGAGGACATTCTCAGGAATGAGTGGGGAGAAGATCTCAATCTTGTGGACGATGCCAAGACTAAAGCGAAGCAAGGAGCGAGAGGTACGCAGAAGCTGAGGCATGTTGCTTCACGACACGACAGCTCTCACTCCCTGTTTGCATGGACCATTCCTTACAGAAAGCACAGTGGAGGTCAGGCAAGCACAGTTGCGTCCTCTGCTTCAGAACTGGACTGTGAGCTAGTGAGCAATGAAGAGGCGAGGATAACCTGCGTGTCGTTCGCTGGGCATGCTCCTGCTGTCGTACTGGGCGACGAGAACGGTTTCCTTTGCTTGTGGCGATGGATCAGAGGCAAGTGGCGAGGGGGAAAGAAGACGAGAGCGCATGATAGTGCTGTGATGGCGTTGGACTGCGTGCTGGTTGATGTCATGCGGCCATTAACGCTCCTCTTCTCCTCCTCTCGTTCCTCCGCCGTCAAAGTTTGGAGGCTGACAGGGGAGGATGAACTGGTGATGAGTGCGTGTGTGGAGACGAGACTTTCCTCTCCGTCTCTGTGCAGAAGCTTCCTCTTGTCCAGGAGAGAAGGCGAGGAGGTGCGGGTGGTCTTGGCTGTTTCTTCCCGTGCCGGCGAGACCAAGCTCTTCCTGTCTACTGCTGCCCAAGAGGACACGTCGAATGTGGCCGACGATTCAACGATGACGGAAAGATTGCAGGAAGGAGGAGGAGGAGGGCTGAAGTGGTGGAGGGAGATGGGAGAGTTGCAAGGACACAAGTCGAAGATTGTCTTCTTGGATATCTTCTACTTTCATCAGTATCACGACAACAAGCGCAACATCAGCAGCAGCATCAAGTACACCAGCACCGACAACAAGAGTAATAAGGGCATCATCACCGCATCTCTCGATGGGAAAGTGAGGATCTGGTCGTTGACGGTGAGTGAAGACTCACTCCTAGAGTATCGATGGGACTGTCTGTCCTGTCTTGACGGAATTGTCAACACGAGCATGCAACCTCAGCCGTTCTGCACGTCGGAAGTTCTTCCTGGCGTTCTTGTGGCAGGAGAAAGATCGCACGTACAAGTGTGGGGCCTGAAACTGGCGCAGGAAGGGGACAAAGGCTTAACGGTGTCGATGAAGAAGCTTGACGAGAAGCAGGAGCACGTCTCCGACGTCTCTGGTCTTGCTGCTCGGACTGACGGCTTTCTCATACTGTCGAGCGACAACCATGGCAGTGTCGTTGTGTGGATGTGGGAAAAGGAGGAGGGGGAGGAGGAGGAAGAAGAGAAGGTTCAGCTTGTGGCTGTTAGGAAGATGCAGGTTTGCTCTGGGTCAATCTCCGCCTTGAAGTTCAACCGGGTGTTGTCAATGGTGTCGAGACTCGTGCTTGTTTGTAACGACAAGCTAGTCAAGGTCTTGGACACGCGACGGGTAATGCCTTGTATGGGTGTTGCTGCCTCAAGCGTCGTTGACCTGATGGTTTGCAGGTTGTGGAGGTGAACGAACATACTCCACTATTCCTCGTCGACGTCTGGTACCCTGAGATTGAATCTTCGCGGGCTCTCAGGGCTGCAAAGAAAGATGTGAGTTATTGTGGATAAGAAAGAGGTCCTGTCGAGACATCAAGACACCAAATTCATTGCAGAGACGTACATGTTTGTCGTTGCCTTGTATCTTGTTCTAGAATTGTTGTTTGTTGTTCGCTGACTTTCATCTTGACTGTGATTGTCAGGCCCGCTACGTGCAAGGAAGATGGAATAAAGATGCTCATGTGGATGAGAAGAAAAGGTTTTACTCGATGAGAGAAAACTTTTCAATTGCACTAGATTCGGTAAGATATCGCCCTGCTCCATTGCAATTCTTGATTCGACCCTTCTGCTTTCCTTTCACGTCATGGTCATCATCTGAAACTACTACTACTACTACTACTACTACTACTACTACGAACAACACTATCTTCACTCAACATTTCTGCAGGATCTCAACCTTCTGTTTGCAACTGTTGATGTTCCTGATGGAGCTATTCGCATGTGGTACCATAACTTCAAGAAGAACAAGATCAAATACTCCCAAGATGTATGTCTCTTCTTCTTCTTCTGCTGCTGCTGCTGCTGCCGATGGTGATGGTGATGGTGATGGTGATGGTGATGGTGATGGTGATGGTGATGATAATTGAACAAGCTGTCTGTTCCTCAGTCTTCAGTCTGCTGCATGACCGTCGCCAAGACGTCGAGGAACATTTTCCTTGTGATCGGTACAATTGACGGGACAATCAAGTTGGTCGACACGTCGTCCACGTCACCGGCGATGAACATGAGAGGAGTCAACCTGAAGAGAGCGGGGGCAGGCAGGGCACATGACGCCAAGATAACGACCCTCCAGGTAAGGGAGAGTAGAGGAAAGGAGACGAGACGAGTGGAGAGGTGGAGGGAAGGAGAGGACAGGAGAGGAGAGGAGAGGAGAAGAGAAGAGAGAAGGAGAGGAGGGGAGGGAAGGGGAGGAGAAGACGTAAGCATGGAGGTGTGTTGATACGAGCATGTGCGCAAGGCGTCACAAGATCAGCCTCTGCTTCTCTCTGCGTCTCTCGACGGGAACATCATCCTATGGGACCTTGACAGTCAGCTGTTAAGACTTCACTTCACCTTCCACCAGGACATCCGCCTCGCCTCCTTCTCCTCCTCCTCTCTCTACTGCGCCTTTTCTTCTTCTCCTCCTGCTGACGGTGTGACGACCCTCCTAATTTTTCCAGATCTCCATCTTTCTCTTTCACCACCTCCCTCTTGAATATCCTCTCTCTCTTTCTTTTCCTGACTCTCTCACCTCCTCCTTCCCTTCCTCTCTCACTGTCTTTCACAGAACATGTCTTGCATGTCGAGAAGATCCACGTGTACAACCTCAAGCATGGAACACAAGTAAGTGCGTCCACAACCTGTTGGTCCAGTTTCTCCACTCTCTCTCTCTCTGCTGTTCTTCTCTCACGCAGTTTCACCTGGCAGGTTTGCTCGCCCCTAACAAGACACGCCTCTCGTGTCTCCTGCCTCTCGTTGGATCCTCGCGCTGGTCGCTCTCTCGCCTCCTGCGCTGTTGGCGATCACGCCGTCACTGTCGTGCACCTTGAGGGCATGGACGAGGATGGTCGCGACCTGCCGGACGTGCAACTGGAGGGTCACGAGCAAGACGTTACTCAGGTCACATGAAGATTCCACGATAGACAGAGATGACGTCTGAGATGATGTCTGACATGATGATGATGTCTGAGATCATGGAGGAGGAGTAGGATCCCTGGTGGACGAGGGGAGGAGAGGAGGAGGAGGAGAGGGGAGGTGTTGGAGGTGATATACGTTGCTCAGATCCTTCATGATTGCACTGGCTGCCTCTTGTTCAGCTCTAGTCTAGACGGGGATGTACGAATGTGGGACCCGCGCACGGGAGTGTGTCTAGCGGTAAAGTTTGGAGCGTTGCGAGCTCTTCTCACGTCCTGCAGGTCCTGCGGGGGAAGGGACAAGCTGTCTTTAATGTCGCACTCAGCCTTGCGAGGTTTGTTGGGGGGTTGAAGAAGCCGGGATAATGTTACGATGATGATGATGATGATGATGACGACGACGACGACGACGACGATGATGATGATGATGATGAGGAGGAGGAGGAGGAAGGGGGGGGGCAGTGACTTTGATGATGATGGATGCATTGACTTGTCGGTTCGCAGAGGATCTTCAACATCTTCATCGTCTCATCGGATGCTGGCTGCAGGTAAACTTCTCACCTCCTCCCTCGGGCATTTGTGAGCGTTTGCGGAGATGATAAGGGGACAAGAGGAGAGGGAGGAGGCTGAAAACATGCCAGTTGCGTCCTCCGGAGAGATCAATGTCTGGGATGTGGAGAAGAGAGCATGTTACGCTGTTTGCACGCTGAAAGATTTTTTGACGAAGCAGGTCAGTGATGTTTGGGAAGAGGGAGAGGGGAGGAGAGGCAAGTTGTGATATCAAGCAGATGGAGGGAAGGAGATCGAAGCTTTGCAACGATCTCCTCGGTCATGCTTGGTATGACGAGCACGGACAAGTTACCTCCTCTCCCCCTCACGGCTTGGACTCTCCTACCTCCTCTGCTGTGGCCGCATGGATGCCCTACAGCCATGGTAGAAGGCTTGCTTCTCTGCTCTTGCGCGTCAGCTTGAGCGATCCGCTGGTGGAGTGGGAGCGAGGGCGGCATAGGAGGAAGTTGATGATACAGAAGAGGAAGGTGGAGCAGGAGCAGGAGCAGGCGAGGCTTCCCAAGTCAAAGCAGAAGCTGATGCGTTTCAAGGGGAGGAGGAAGGAGGAGGAGGAGGCCGCGCTGTTGGATCCTCTCTCATTGGAGCAGAGCGTGAAACAACGGCAGCAGGCGGTTGTCCACCTCCTCTCGCATCTCCGACTCTCCTCCCCTGGTCACCTGGGAGCTAAAGTCGCACTGGTTCGCCTGCTACAGGCTGAGGACGAGACGCTGCGATCGTTGGGCGCGTTGGGTCTGGGCCTGCTGGGTAACAAGACGGAGGAAGAAGAGCTGAGAAAGAGGTTCGAGCAGTGGCTCTCTGATGCGAGACGAGGGAGCGGAGGGGGAGAGGAGGAGGAGGAGGAGGAGCATGGGGGAGGGTTGGCTACTAAACAGGGGGAAGGAGATGATTCAGCTGCGAGGAGGAAAGAACAGCTGCTTGCATACTGGCAGAAATGTGACGGGGAGACGAAGAAACTTGGTGAAGAGGAAAACAAGTGCGAGGAGAGCTACAAGAAAATAATCGAGACGAGCAAGGCAAAGCACGAGATAGAAACATTGCTGTCGGACCGTGCAGATGCAGGAGGAGGAGGAAGAGGAGGAGGAGATTTTACACAGGAGAGTCTAAGGGTGGAGCAGCACAAGAAGATGATGATGATGGAAGAGACGTTGGCAGAACTGGACGCGCAGCTCCTGCAACTTCTCTCCTCCTACCTCGAGTTGCAACGTCAGCATTCGGCTCTCGTCGACGAGGCAGCCATCCGTTGCATCGCCCTCATGCTCCAAGACAAGTCGCCTGCCGTCGTCAAGTGCGCCATCTGCTCCCTCGGCTTTCTCTGCCCGCCAGGGATCCCCTCCATCATCCGTCTTGTCCTCCCCTCGCTCTCCCATCCCCATGATGAGATTCGTGATTTTGCGGCGTTGTGCATCGGGAACCTTTCAAGAGGAGCGAGCGACAGCCTCGTCCTCCTGCTGCATGTCGTTGAGGCTCCGAACGTTAGCAAGGACGCCATCCTCTCCGCGTTGAAAGCTGCAACGTTTGTGCTCAGGTGATGCACCCAGATGAAAGTAAGGCGAAGAGGAGGAGGAGACGAGGAGACGAGGATGAGGACGAGGAGGACGAGGAGGACGAGGAGGACGAGGAGGACGAATACCTCGACTGACTTTCCATCAAGCAGAAATCGATCGGAGGGTCTGGTAGAACAACGAGATCGACTTGACCGTCTCTTTCTATTTCTCCAGCACCCGGACAAGCAGATCAGAGAAGCGGCACGGACATTGAGCGGTTGTATAGCACGAGAAGATGATCGAGGTCCTCCTTCCCATCCTGCCCTTCTCCTCTCCCTCCTCCTTCCCCTCCTCTCCTCTCTCCTCCCTCTCTCCTCCTTCCCTCCTTCCTCCCTCCCCCCTCCTCTCCCTCTTCGCCTCCCTCCCCCCTCCTCTCCCTCTTCTCCTTATAGTTCTGGTTTGCTCATCCTCTGTCTCAGAGTTCCTTTTCTGCCCTGAGGTCATCGACCGTCATCCTCCTTTCGCGCCTGTGAGTTTTCCTTGCGTCCCTTCAGTGTCTGCGTCAATGGTCGTGTTGATTCAGATCAAACTGCTCTCTCCCCCAGCCTCTCTCATTCCTCCTCAGGGCTTCGATGTCCCATGCATCAAGACCGCCTATGAAGAAGAGTTTGAACGAGGTCAGGCACCAGTCTCCTGTCATCTTCACCTCTGTTCTCTCCCTCTCCTCTCTTCCACCGACGGTCTTTGCGCTCTTCTCAAAGTCTCTCAGGACGTGCCTTATCCAAACTCGCTCGAGGACCAGCCCCCTACTCGCAGTACGTCGCCACTCGCATCCCTCCCAGCACCAATCCAGGTGACGCGCACCTCTCTCCCTCTCTTCCTCACTCGCACGACTTCTTCCCCAACCGCTGCTCAGGAGCTGACTCGACTAGGCAACAAGCGGTGCATCATCTGGCCCACTGAGAGTCTGAGGACAAGCGGATGAGGTGAAAGACCAAATGAGAGGGTGAGGAGGAGAAGAAGAAAGGAAGCCAGAGAGCGAGAGTTTGTGATTTGTCAGTGCTCAATATACATCAGATGACCACAAAGCGAGCAGGCGGAAAGATGACAAAGAGCGAAAGCTGCACGTAGCGAGGTTAGAGCAGAAAGCAGACCAACGGAAGAGAAGAGAGGACAAGACGTAGCAGGAGCAGGAGAACGAGAGGCGAGTTGAGTATGAGGAGCGAAGAGATGAGGAGCATAGACGAGAGGGAAGTAAGGGGGAGAGAAGGAGACGCGAAGGAACCATAAGATCGCTACCTGCATGAGAGAAAAGAATATTCCGAGCAAGTTTGGCAGTTGGACAAACCAATCGTCGATGATAACTCCTGAGAAACCCTTACACTTGAGCCGACCAGAGAATAAGGTCACCGTAAAAGTACCAGGACAAACTGCTGAAGAAGTTCATCAAGGCTAAGAGGAAGGGAACTGGGACAGGCAGACGTTAGCAAATTGAGAAGGAACGTGAGGGGAGATGAGAAGAAAGGAAGAGAAGAAGAGACGACCACACTACAAGAAAGCAGATCATGCGACCCCCATGATAAGACAACCAGGAGGAACAAGAGCTTACCACTCTCAGCACTTCGGCTCTCGAACACAACCCGCACGGTAGCGAGCGGAGCGACGAAACAAGCGATGGAAATGAAATTCTGAGCAGCTCCAAGGAAATATCTGCCCTTCGACTCCTCCATGTTCGACGCCTGGTAACAGGCCCCGAGCAGCGTGACGAGAGAAAGAAAGATCTCCACGAGCAGCCTCATTCTGCCATGATAATACCGCTGGTACGCAAACAGATAGGCTGCCGTCACCGTCACCCCGAAGCTGTTGAGCATCATCACGAAGGTGTCGCGAATGAGGAACCCGTAGAAGGTGGAGAGACAAGAGTTGATGAAGTTGGTCAAGTACGGCAGGTAGCTGAAGTGCCCTGTGTTGTTCTGCCTTGCGATCCTCCTGATGACGGGGTAGGGGCTCAGATACTGCGCGATGGTTGCAATCAGCGCAACGATCTGCACGGGGAAGAGAGCGAAGTGAAGGGGAGAGGGAGTGTCGATGACGACGTGACCCGCTGCTGTGATGGGGGGCATGAGGGTCCAACCAACTCCCTCCAACTTTCACTTCCCTGGCCAGCCGCGCCACGTGGGAGAGAGCATGCAGCAAGCACCCGCTTGGTCGATCACGACTAGTCCATGCCGTAATGTTGGATATCGCGGAGATGTAACACCTGCCTGCACACGTGCACATTAAATCGCTACAAGCAACTGAAAATTTCCATTGTACTGCCCCCTAATCTCCCTCCCTCCATATGTTTTCCCTAGCATCACCCTCTCCAGGCAGCAGAAACCCCTTCTTCAAATCATTCTCTTCGATCCTTCATCTATCCTTATCACGGTATGTCATCTATCTGAATATCCTGCTTCTTGTCTGAGCTCCTCGGCTTCATACCTCACACATCATATCGCAGAGCAGAGCTGATTCTTTCTTCGCAAGTGACTGACACTAGATCATGGTGAGCCTCTTCTGCAACTCAAAGGGACATTGTGTGCAAGTGTCTCTTCATACCGTTCAACGTATCTGCATGGTTCCCCACCGCTGCCTCTTGTCTTTCTCTCCTCCTCTTCCCTCTCTTCCCCTTCTCCCTCCCAAGCCTTCATTTCACAGCATCGCGACGCCTGCTACCCTACCCAACTTACCGAAACTACCCCTACCACCCCTTGGATACACTACCCCACGTTCTAAGGCAAATATTCGGGCTGCTCTACCTCACAATTTTCCTTAGAGTACCCCCGTCGTTCCTGATAGTACCCCTCATCGTTCCACCACCCACCCCTCAAAAATGACCATATACACTTGTACCCAATCAGGGTATGAGCAAGGGGTGCAAAATTCACCCCCACCCCTTTTATGACAGAGAAAAACAGGGGTAGTATTCCACAACGGTATCGTGAGCATGCCCCGACAATGTACACCCACCCCTCCGTCTCCCTCTCAACTGGGTGAAGGGGGTAGGGGTCATCGGACGGGGTCATATCGTGTGCAGGTGTAACCGATGGAGTTATGGCGAGACGAGGGAGCGAGCGATGGAGATGGGGAGAGGAGACGCTGCTAGTGGAAGCAAAGCAGATGCGCCATCTCAGTCGTGCAGGTGCTTCGTCTCTCTGCTATCGTCATCCAAACTTGATAAGCGATAGAACTGTGCGATAAAAACGTTGGCTCCTGAGCTAAAAAAATGAAGGAAGCTGAAACAGAATGGATACGAGAGCATCTTCCCTTATCGGAGGAGGATAGAAAAACTGTCATGGTAACATTGGAAGCGTTGAAGGGCAATGGAGGAGGTCTGTCAGGCTGCATGAAGGTTGTAAATGTATGCTGGCCTAATGACAAGGCCTTGACATTCGTGATAAAGAATACTTCAGACAACGGATTCGCACAGAGTAAAACCTTGGGCCTGTATCGAGAGGCGCTGTTTTATCAAAAATTTGCAAATGAATTCCAAAAGGCGTCTATTCCCCTGGTGAAAGTATATTATGCTAAGGGCGATGCAGATACGGGAGAACGAACCCTGATGATGGAAGATCTGAGAGAAAAGTCGGTGCTCAGCGGTTACTTCTTTGGGAGTGGTTCTCCTTTGAATTGGGGAAGAGACTTGAGCGAACATTTAAAACGACTTCCCTCCCCTCTCACCGCATTTGATGTAGCTAAGCGTACCTTCCAAGAGGCTGCCAAGATGCATCGTCGGTATTGGTTGGATCCGTCGCTGCTCCAGCATGATTGGTTGCGAGGACGAGACTGGATTCAAGGACGAAACCAGGAGAGCTGGGAGATGGCACAAAGGCAAGGGAAAGAATCATGGATGCGAACTCAAAAACGAATTGCAGAGAGTAACTGCCAAGTGGAATGGGATCAAAACCTCTTCGATTGCATGTCTGCTGCCATGAACAGTGTGGACTGGAAAAAGTTTCAGAGCATCTCGGGGAACCGACCATGGACGCTTGTGCATGGAGATTTTCATCCTGGGAACATCATGTGGGTATTCGAACCTCAGGGATATCCGTTGATGTTGGATTGGGAGATGGTAGGGTTGGGTAATGGTGCGCAGGACCTGAGTCAGTATTTGATCTCTCATGCGAATCCAGACTTGCGAAGGGAGATCGAAGAGGACTTGTTAAGATTGTACTATGACGTGTTGGTGGATCAGACCCTCCCTGGGAATCCAGAGCTGTCGCCGGGTACGTACTCATATGATCAGTGCAAGCATGACTACGTTGAAGGAGGAGCGAGACGGTGGATTTGGTTGCTTGCAATTCTGTGTGAAATGTGCCCTGACTCAATGAATCAATACTTTGCCGATCAAACTGCAGCTTTCCTACGAGATCATGGGCTGCACAAAGGCAATATTGGAATGCCACAAGTTTGAATGATTCTTGACTTTCTCCGATTATGAATACATTACTAAGTTACTACTACAAGTTACTTCTTGTCTATCAAGCGGCTAGATTCCGTTTGCCAACTTGGCAAAGTCATCGGGGGTGGGGGGAGGGGGGGAGGGGGGAGGGGGGGAGGGGGGGCCGTTGCAGAATGTGGGATGTAACGGCGAAGAAGGTAGTAACAAGACTAGACCACCGGTAGGAAGGTGGTTGCAAGAGGGGTGGTGGTCAGCCGACAGCCGTTAAGTTCCGTGGTGAAGATGGCGGGAGCAGGAGGCTGAGGAAGGAAGCAGAGGGGAAAAGGGAATGGCTGAGAGCAGAGCAAGTTGAGCGACAAGACGTGATCACAAAGATGTATTGAGCATCTACAAGTGAGCATGAATCTTGGGCATGCAAGAACTAACAAGAAAAGTTTGCAAAGTTGATAGCGGAAATTCAAAAAAAAACACCAGGGAAGTAGAAGAGGCAATGATTTTCAAGCATCAACGTCTCCATCACTAGTCAGTTGAGACCTCGCCATGACCAGTGAGGAGGGAATCGCTTTTCTCCCTGAGGTGAGGGATGCGCTTCTGCAGCGCGTGGGAACTCCTTCAGGGCTGATAAAATCTTTAAACCCCAACATGTACAGTAAAGGTTCGTTGATGCCAGATTGGACCCAATCGCGTACAGTCAACGTGGAGCATCGTCTTGGCCGGACATATCCCATGGCTGAGCTCAATGTCAAAGACTTCGTTCGCCTCCCCCGGTTGTCCACAAGGACTAGTCGCATTCTCGACCCTTCAGATGCTGCCAGCAGATCCGGGTCGCCGCTTGATGGGGGGGCGAGGAGAGAAGCTCTGCTGCGCTTCCAAGCGAAACAGTCGGACATCAAGCCTCTGCAAGTCGCACTTGCCAACCCCTACACGCAGAAGATGAAGCGACTGAGCACGAGGAGCGAATCGAGGGAAAGTGCTCTGTCCAGCCAGAGCACGAGGAGAGAAGAGGCGAGGGTCGAGGTTGCCATCGAGAACGAGGGAATCTTTGTGTGTGAGCTCGACCGTGAAGCAATGGACGGCTCTCTGCAGAGGTGCATCGCGGGAGAGCTCTACTCCTTCGGGGTGTCGCTCAAGTATGGTTACGGTAACGCCAAGGTGGGGACAGACATCGACCGGGAGATGATGGAGCAGTGGCTCGTGAAGCAGGGGGGGATCAACGCCTTCTTGACCGGCCCTAAAGAGATCAGCTGCACGTGTACCCACGTCGCTCAAGGGGCCTACGCGTTCACCTTCAGCTCCTCGCTTGTTGGTCAGTATCAGCTGTGGATCTTCGTGGGCAAGTCGTCCGTGGGTGGCAGCCCTTTCCCTGTCCGGATACTTCCTGGGCCAGCCAAGGGAAGGAGCTGTCACGTGACGGGCCTGGGGCTGTGGTCGGCTAAGGTTGGCATGGAAGCTTCCTTCGAGTGGGCGGCGAAAGACAGCTACGGGAACAAGGTGGAGCAGGGAGGCGATCCCTTCCTCGTGGCCGTCTTGGGCCCAGATGAGATCCCAGTTGAAGTGATCGACCACAAGGATGGAAGCTACAGGGCTGCCTACACTCCCACCATTGCCGGGCAGTATCGCATCTCCATCACTCTACACAAGGAGCACTTGGCAGGCAGCCCGTTCCTAGTGTCTGTACACGAAGCGACGGCAGACGCGAGCATGTCGACTGTGAGCGGGGATGGTCTCGAAGATTGTCACGTGGGGAGGACAGGCATTTCCTCATCGAGGCGCTGGACAGGTACGGAAACCGAGTGATGCACGGGGACGACAAGTTCGTGGCTGACCTGGAGGGGCCGGGGGCCGAGAAAGTTCACCTCATCGACATGGACGATGGGACGTACGCGGGCATGTACATGTGCCGATGGAGCGGAGACTTCAAGCTTCACGTGCTGCTGGACGGCACGCCGGTCGCTGAGAGTCCCTTCGACATCCACGTGCGTCCGGGCCCGACCTACCCTCCCAACTGCGAGTGCACACTAGTGAAGCTCCCGATGACTCGCCTCCTCTCCGTTGCCGGAACTCTCTGCTCCTTCACCATCTTCGCCAAGGACAGATTCGGAAACAGGAGGGAGGAAGGTGGCGACGACTTCGCGGTGCGATGCAGGAGCCCAACAGACACAGTGAACGCGGTGATCAAGGACAACAAGGATGGGTCGTATGTGACGGAGTTTCGATGCTTCAAGGAAGGGGATTACTTCATCGAAGTGAAGCTGGGCAAGATAGACATCCAAGGCAGCCCCTTCGTCTTGACTGTTGATCCTTCCAGCACTTTTGCGATGGAGTCCATGGCCGAGGGCATTGAGAATGAGTTCGGTAACGGCCTCAAGATAGCGCAAGCAGGACGACCTGTCCAGTTTCGAATCCACGCGAGAGATGAGTTCGGCAATGTGGTGCGAAAGCCGGGAGACGACTTCCAGGTGCGCATCCTCGAGGTGCAGGAAGGCATCCGAGTGCGAGCCAAGGTGATGGACAACGGGAACGGGACGTACGAGGTGACGTGGACGGGGATGATCAGAGGCGAGTACGACATCCACGTGGCCCTCAAAGACGAGCCGATCAAGGGCAGCCCCTGGAAGGCCGTCGTTCGCACTGGCAACGCCTCCGCCGAAAAATGCACGGCGGAGGGATCAGGGCTGGGAGGAAGCAGCGCAGGAGTACCGAACTCAATCCTCGTGGAGTCAAACGATCACTTTGGCAACATCGTGACCAACGGGGGGGCGAAGGTGGAAGGAGTTCTCGTGTCCCTCGATGGATCCCTCAGCATCGCCTGCGAGGTTGCTGATCACGAGGACGGCACTTACACTGTGACCTATGCCGCCAAGCGCAGCTCCGAGTACTTCCTAGCTGTGCGGGTCGACGGGGAGCACATCCATGAAAGCCCCTTCCTCATCTTCGTGGACCACACAGTCACCGACGCGTCTCAGTGCATGGCAGAAGGAAAGCACGAGCATGGCGATGGCTTGAAATATTGCTCGGTGGGCGATGAAACTGGCTTTCAGATTTTTGCATTCGACACGTTCGGAAACAGGTGCACAGTTGGAGGAGACAGCTTCTATGCTGTTCTCAAAGGAGAGAAGGACGTCAATGTTGAGATCCTCGACCATCAGGACGGGCACTACACCTGCTCCTACACCGCCTTGTGGTCAGGCCAATACCAGTTGCATGTGACATTGAACGGGCAGGACATCCAGGGAAGCCCGTGGGGGATCGAGGCGATAGGAGCTGAGATCCACCCGCCCTCATGCTACATCCATGGCCCGGGGATCTACGCGACGGTCGCAGGCAAGGAGGCAGACTTGCACGTGCAGGCCAAGGACAAGTACGAGAACATCCGCCAGGAGGAGGACCCGATCGAAGTTCACATCTCCGGACCTGAGAAGGTCACGATCCTACGAAGATACCTGGGTGAGGGCCAGTACGACTTCTTCTGGACCGCCAACTCCACTGGGGTGTATGAGGTAGACATCAGCTGCCATGGTGAGTCTCTTGGTACGGCTCCTTACTCGGTTAACGTCGGGCCCGGGCCCATCCACCCGCTCAACTGCATCGCCACCGGCGACGGGCTGCACTCGGGGATGGCAGGGATACCCAACATCTTTGTGATCAACTCCAAGGACATGTTCGGCAACGCGAGGACGCATGGGGGAGACAAATACTCTCTCTCCATCTCAGGCCCCACAGTGTGCGAGGCCAAAGTTCGGGACCAGGAGAACGGCAGGTACACAGTGACATGGTCGACGCTGATCAAGGGGTCCTACTGGATTCAAATCACTCTCAACGGAGAGGAAATCTCCGGAAGCCCTTACCTCTGCGAGATTTCTCCCTCCTACGTGGACGTCGAGGCCTCGCAGGCGTCAGGAATGGGCTTGCTGTCCGTCGCCACCTTCAAGGACTCCTCCTTCACCATCCACAGCTACGACAAGTACGGCAACCATCTGGACAAGGGCGGCGACAGCTGGGAAGTGTCGATCGTCGGGGTCGAGGTCCCTGAGGTTTCGATCCAAGACAACGACGACGGGACGTACCTGGTGAGGTATCAGTCGACGGTCAAGGGTGTCCTGCAAGTATATGTGGGAATGAAGGGGAGAGAGCTGGTGGACAGCCCGTTCGAGGTGTACTCGGACTCCAAGGTGAGGAGGAAGCTGGCGCAGGAGAAGGCTGCCAAGCTTGCATCCAAGCAATCGGAGGCAGAGAAGCGAAGAGACTCTTCGGTCGCCATCATGAATGAACAGGTGAAGAAAGTTGGGAAGAAGAAGGAGAGTGACGAGGAAGAGTCGACACTGCCGACAAGGGGGATGAAGATTCTTGGTTAATCGTTGCAGCCATGAAGACGGCGGTCCTCTTTTCCCGGAACGCCATTTATTCCGGCGGATGCTTATCCCTAAATCGTAAGAAATCTGTAAACGCAAAAAGAGACTGCGAAAGAGACTCCAGTGGCTGTCATTCCGGGTTGAAACATCATTCAACGACCAGCCTTCGAGGCTCGCATTTCTAAAGTCTCTGCAAGATCCTTGAGAGGACAACACAACAATAAGAATACGCCCAAGAATTCATCTACAATGTGAACAACAACTGGAAATCTACAAGGGCAGACGCGTTAACTGCACAAGGGTCAGTGAGCAGAGGAGGAGCGCAGTGATTCCTTCACCTGTAGGCTCATCTTCAATCGAAGCCGTTCTCTTAGCGTACCACCCAATCGCTACTCCAGCAGCAATGGCAAGAGTTCCGTACGTGTAGGCCGCTGCCTCAAGCCCGAACAGATGCACAGACGATCCCAGCACAGCAGGACCGAGGAAGGCGCCGAGGTTGTGAGAAACGAAGGCAAGCTGCACCAGAGTCAGAAAGGGAGGGAGCGAGGACTGACCTCACCTGCTGCAGAGCTGGTGAGCGAGCATCTCCCTGCCCTACGCTGTCCACCATCCTCAAGAACACACCCGTGTAGACAACACTCGCGCTGCATCCCAACAGCATGACCGGAACAACCTCAACCGCCAAGGACTCCGGGCTGAAGAGCGCGAGGAACGCGACACCGTTGCAAGCTAATCCAGCACCCACCAACATATTTCTGTTGATCTTCTCCGAGACTAGAGCCGCCACGTTGGCCACGAAGATGAAGGCGATGGCCGCGATCATCATGAGGCCTCCCAGAGCTGAAGCAGAGGTGGCAAAGGCGACATTGAGATGGAGAGGAAGGATGACTTCACTGAACGCAACGGTGGAAGAGATGAGCAGGAGAGACACGAGCGAGAGAAGAGTCTGCGGGTCCTTCACGTGCGGGGTCAACGGCTCCATCTTGGTGAACTCAGCATCGTTGTCCCTTAGGTACATCATGACCAAAGAGAAGACGCCAGCGAGAGTCAGACCAGCGAGCAAGCAAGGAATAAAAGCTCCATCCGAGGACAATGAGCCGCCGATGAGAGGGCCCATCGTCAGGCCGAACCCGCCGCAGAAGTAGACCATGACAAACCTGTTGCCGCGCTCGGACGAGGGATAGAGCGAGTCTAACATAGCGATGCTCCCTGATTGCAAGAAAGTGCTTCCAACTCCTCCGATCGTTCGACTCAGAAATAGAATGGGGAACGAGGAGCCAGCCATGAACATGATGCAGTTGAAGAAAAACACCACCTGCGCTGTCGCGATCATCATCCAGCACTTCACATGCCCAGCGAGGAAGATCGTAAGAGGAGTTCCCATTGCAGCTCCAAAGCTGTAGCTAGCGAACAGAAGCGCAACCTCAGCAGTAGAAAAGTAGGCTCCTGTTATCAAGTGGTAGGAGGGAACAAGAGGGATAAGGTATGTGTACAAAAACCCTGAAAGAAAAATCGTGACACAGATGACTATGAAGGCGACCTTCCTCTCCTTATCCTCCACCTGCATTATATCGATTAGTCTCCAAAGCATCATTCGCATCATGAAATCACATTCGCGTTGAATGCTCCAGCAGCAAGGTTTCCTGCCCTCAACAGGAAAGAAGCCTCCGCCTTCTGCTCACTGTCTGGTTCCATCTTGGCACGAGTATAGAAGGCAGAGGGGGATCAAGGGAATGAATGTAGCCCTAACGCCACTCCTGCAGGAACAATCAAATTCATTTCAATACAGAAAACTTAGAGGATAACAACATCTCTTTGCGTTTTCATGTCAGGGATTACAACAACAAGATAAAATTTGTCATGTGCAATATCACCGAAACACCTGCATTTAGATTACCGCAATCTTGTTGATTCTGGCATCATTGATTTCGAACAATGTCTCTTTGTATGCACACAGATATCAAGAAGAAAAGCATCATGCCATGCTTCGATTCCTCCCTTGTTCCCTCCAGTGTAGTTCGATTGCCTTCTGAACTCTCAATTACCACCCTCGTCCTTCCCTTCAAACTAGTGCACTTGCTACTAAAAGTAGTGTGTGGCACTCTTCTCTTACACGGTCTGCCGTCGCTAGCCTTCTCCTCTCTCTTCCTCTCTCTTCTCCTCGCCTTCTATTCCTC
Organism: Guillardia theta CCMP2712; assembly: GCF_000315625.1. Lineage (NCBI taxonomy): Eukaryota > Cryptophyceae > Pyrenomonadales > Geminigeraceae > Guillardia > Guillardia theta. The sequence continues at coordinate 669,461 of NW_005434668.1, forward strand.
CCCTTGTTGCCCTCCATTGACACGACAGCGTCTCGACCTCGGTACCAAAAGAGGATCACCCTACCCCCACCCTCACATTTGCCACCCCACTTCAGAAAAAGTCCCACCCCTCGATTATCTATGAGTACCCGGTACCTTTACCACCCTCGTGAACTCCTTACTACCCCACGAAAAGGGGATACTCCCTTGCACACCCCCTTTGAGATCACCCCTACCCTATCCTTTGATCAACACCCAACCCCTTTTGCGTAGTACAAATGTTGGAGGAACGAGCTGAACAAATGTGAAATTTTACCTCTTGATTTGAATATTTTATTGTTATCTTGAATAATTTTTTTCGAATTGACGCAACCATATTCGGATTTAGAACCCACCCAACTGATAGCTTTCATTTTGATTGTGACGTGGGTGGGGTGGGGACTACTGATTTGCAAGGGTCTAGAATTGAAGGATTTGAAGGGGGTAGTTGTCAGTCATACAAAGGGTAGGGGTAGTGGCAAAGGGGAGGATCACCTAAAGGTAGGGGTGAGGAATTTCCCATAATTTTCTTCCTGATTTAGAAATAGTGGTCATGTGTGGGGATGTGGCTCCCGGTCAACACACGGTCAGTGATCGGACGGCCGCGCGGCCCGGCCGCCCGGCGCCGGGCGACCCGGCCGCCCGGCGCCGGGCGACCCGGCCGCCGCGTCGGACAGACGGTCGCGCCCGCCGGAACGGGAAACTTCCCGGAGTCCCGGCCGCGCACGCGCGTCCACGAGACCTTCGGCGGCCGCCGAACCAGCTGAACGCCCGCTGTCAGTACCGTACTGACAGCGGGCGGCCCAAGCGCGAAGCCGCGCAGACAAGCAGCCTAAGGGTCAAGCAATCAAGCAACAAGCAGCAGGAGCATGCAGGAGGGGTAGGAGGCGAACAAACGGAGATGCTCGCAAGAGGGCAAGCGAGCGCCTTCAGTGATGCTCCCATCAAAGTAGTCGCGACTCGCACGTCCCTCGATTGCATCGAAGAGAGCCTGGCGGTCGAGGGAGTTGAAGGCGTTCTTTGCATCCAAACTCACCAGCACTGTGGGGTGGGCAACATCCTCATCATCACCGCGAGCGTGAAGGGGCAGGAGCGCTGACGCGGTTTGCGAGAACTTCAGGCAGTCGTCACGAGTCTCGATCGAGTCCGAACTGAATCGCTCGAGGGTGAGACGAGAGGACACACAACGAAGATTTACTGGCAGAAGGTAAAAAGTGCCTGGAGTGTCGGATACAAAACAAAGCATGAACAAGCTAAACCTGCCTGCACACAGCGCACAGCGAGAAGCTGCACAAACACACACAAAACACAAGCCCGAAAGAACCAGCACTGCTGAGGAAGTGCTGGTCAAGAAATGTGCGAATCCGGGGAATAAATCTGCCTCCTCGACGAATGGCTGACAGGGCAGGAATAAGAAGATCCGGCATCCGGCCAAGAAGGACCCCTTGGAGGATATGTTTGCAGTAGAGCTTCAAAGCTGTACTTCGTTCATAATGCTGGAGCGATCCTCTACCGTCGTGTGAGGGCTCCTGGCCTTCCCGCATCGCTATGCTCAGACCACTCAAGGGCGCTCTTGTCTGGTGCGAGGCGCATGACGCCCTTGCGGGCGCAAGCACTTCTCGAGCCAGAGGACAGCTCCTCCTCGGACTTTGTCGAGTCGCCCGAGGAGGAGACTTCGCCGGAGGTCTCCGACTCCGATGGGGGAAACATCCAGAGTGGAGCCGACGATCGGCGCGGGGCTAGCGAAGCGTCTCCGTCCCTCACTGTGACGTCGGGTGCCTCCGGAGAGCTCGACACCACTGGGGTGCTTGCTGCTGGTCCGAGCTCGCCTGCTTCCTCCCGGCATCGGTCGGGTCACGCCGGTCCTTGGGCATTGCTGCGGCGTCGCCGCCGTCACGGGCGGCTACCACTGACTCGGCTACCGCTGACTCGGAGGCTAGCGAGGAGGCCAGCAGCAGCAACAGCAGCAACAGCAGCAACTGAGGTCGATTTACTGGCAACAGCAGCAACAGCAGTAACCGCGTCAGCAGCAGCAGCAGAAGCAGCAGCAGCAGCAACGCCAGCGTCAGCAGCATCGTCCGCGTCAGCAGCAGCAGCAGCAGCAGCAGCAGCAGCATAGGATTTACTGGCAGAAGGTAAAAAGTCGCAGCAGCAGCAGCAGCAGCAACACCAGCCGCGGCACTGCGGCAACCACCACAGCAGCGACCACAACCGCGCGGGCCGAGGGAGCAGCGGCAGTCCGGCAGAAGGTAAAAAGTGCCTCAAGCAAAACAAAGCAGGAACAAGCTAAACCTCCTGGCACACAGGAATCTGAGCCTGCTCCTCCGCCGCGACCTACGCTGTCCCTCGATTCATCAGTTCACTGCGGGTGACCTTCATCGGGCGGTACGGACACTACTGAGCTCCGGCATCTACAAGGCTGAATCTTTCGCTGATCTTCTTGCTGAAGCACAAGAGAAGTTTCCTGCTGGTGCGTCGCCTGCCTTTTATTCCTCCTGCATGCTCCTGCTGCTTGTTGCTTGATTGCCTGACCCTTAGGCTGCTTGTCTGCGCGGCTTCGCGCTTGGGCTGGCGCTGCCGCGTCTGGGTGCCAGTGTGATTGTGCAGCTTCTCGCTGTGGACTGTGTGCCTGCCGGTTCAGCTTGTTCCTGCTTTGTTTTGCTTGAGGCACTTTTTACCTTCTGCCAGTAAATCCTATCAGTGCCTTTGGAAGTGCTTCCGCGGCTCATCTCACCCAGCAAGCGCTTGCAGTACGGTACTGCAGGTGGATTTGACTGACATCCTCGACACCACTAGCCTGATCCAGGCGATCAAGCGCTACAGCTCCTTTTCAGAGCGTCATCGATACAGTGGGGGATCCTCGTTCTCGACGGCAGGTACCCTCCCATGAGGGCCGCAAGATGAAGGGCGATATCCACATCCCTGGAATCCGCGATCGAGGGTCTGAGCAGTACGAGGGCTTGATGGCGGACGTGACGTTGGTCCACCCTTACATTGGCAGCTCTGCCGACCTGACCAAGTGGGGGGAGGTCAACCTCGCTGTGGACTGTGTGCCTGCCGGTTCAGCTTGTTCCTGCTTTGTTTTGCTTGAGGCACTTTTACCTTCTGCCAGTAAATCCTATACCTCGACGCCCTCCATGTTGCAGCGTCTGACAAGATTCGCAAACATCGCGCTGCATATGCTATGACTACTCCTGTGCCAGGAGGTTTAGCTTGATCCTGCTTTATTTTGCTTGAGGCACTTTTTACCTTCTGCCAGTAAATCCTATACTCCTCCACGTGCCTCCGGAGAGCTCGACACAACTGGGGTGCTTGCTGCTGGTCCGAGCTCGCCTGCTTCCTCCCCGGCATCGGTCGGGTCACGCCGGTCCTTGGGCATTGCTGCGGCGTCGCCGCCGTCACGGGCGGCTACCGCTGACTCGGCTGGATACCGCTGACTCGGAGGCTAGGCTAGCGAGGAGGACTACCTCGAGCGGTACCGTGTTCCTGTGTCCAGCCTCCCTCCGTCCGCTGCCCCTGGCGGACCCCCGGGCAACGCCGGCTCCTTGTCGGCGGCTGCCCTTTCTCCGTCCGCGGCCGCCCGCTTTGTGGCGGCAGCGGACGTCTCGACTGACAGTGGTCAGTCGGCTGCCTCCGGGTATCGCGTCTAAGGGATTTTCTTCCTCCTGCATGCTCCTGCTGCTTGTTGCTTGATTGCTTGACCCTTAGGCTGCTTGTCTGCGCGGCTTCGCGCTTGGGCTGGCGCTTCCGCGTCTGGGTGCCAGCAGTGCTGGTTCTTTTCGGGCTTGTGTTTTGTGTGTGATTGTGCAGCTTCTCGCTGTGGACTGTGTGCCTGCCGGTTCAGCTTGTTCCTGCTTTGTTTTGCTTGAGGCACTTTTTACCTTCTGCCAGTAAATCCACTATTCGCTTTGCGGGGACCGATGACCAAGGGTGGAGGATTCGGCAACACCTGTCACCCCTTTCGAGTCATCCTGCCGCGAGACATTGCAGAGTTGGGTACGGGAAGCAGGAAGGCGGGAAGGTGCTCAAAGAGCAGAACAAGGGTCTGATAGCTGGACGAGGAAGGATCATATCGATCGATGAATTGCAGCAAAGACACAAGACAAGTCAGCCAAAGCTCTGCAGTCTCACCAAAGAGGTGAGACGCAGTGACATGAGGACGAAAGCGCTCATGAATATAGAGGAAGACTCGGAGGTTGGACATCAACCACTTCTGCCAGTAAATCCTGCCTGGTTTACTGCAGCAGCCGCCGACAAGGTTTTTTCAAGCTGGTATTGTAATATCTGAGCGATCTGAGCCGTCGACATTCCTCCAAGAGATAAGAGCTGGGATAGGCTCCCTCCCTCGCGGCCTCAAGGTCCTCGCTTGGCTCGAAGCTTGAAGGACCGGTCATGTGCAATCTTGACCGTACCTCGGTGGCTCGAAACAAGCAAGACCCTCATGCATAGAGCATACAACAACAAAAGCGGGGCCACACGTTTTACCTTATGCGAGTGGAATGTTTACTCGCAGAAGGTAAAAAGTGCCTCAAGCAAAACAAAGCAGGGGAAAGCTAAACCTGCATGCACACAGCGCACAGCGAGAAGCGGCACAAACACACACAGAAAAACAAGACCAAAAGTAAACATCAAAAGGCCGCACGTAACTGTGACAGCAACAAACGCGGCGCAAACACACAAAGCACCAGACCAAAAGTAACCAGCACTGCCACCGTGATACCGGCATCATAGCAGGGACGCCTAGTAAACTGCGGCCCAACTCGATAGCGAGTCACTTGAAAACTGAAACTCGAAGTTGCCGCATCATGTGCTGCGTCACACACCGTCCGGACTCGAGGAGGTGTCCTCTGTGTCTCACGAGTCAAGGGAGTCCGATGCGCATCATGTGGTGAGGCGCTGACGTTATTGTAGGGCTGACATCGCCCCCGGCCCGGGCCGGGCCGGGGGCGACTCGCCGTCAGTGAGGCTCCCGGGTCGAAAGCAGGATCAAGCAACTGAAGTACCGACGGTGTCACGGTCCGAGCGGCCCGGCCGCCCGGGACTCCGACGGCGGGAGTCCCGAGTCCCGGGCGGAGGTATTCGCTGGCTTCACCAGGTAAACCAACTAGCAATCGCATCATGGCTGAGGATCTAGACGGAGGGGAGTTTGAGGTGATCGTGATAGGAACAGACACGATGCAGGCAAGTCAAGACTTGTCTTACCTGTCCTTCACTGCTCTCTCTTCCTCTTCCTCTTCCTCTTCATGTAACTTCCCCTTCCTCTTCACCTATGCTCCCTGTTGGGCGACTCCACTCGGCCCTTGCGCCTTTGCTCATTTTGACTCCTCGCGGTTGTGCCTCCTTCGCTGCTCATGGTATAATTCTGACTTCTGACTTCTTTCCCTTGCACCCCTCACGCCTGATGCCTACCCTACGTCGTGATGTTCCTTTGGCATCCTCTCAGGCTGTGCTCGCGGCTTCCTTGGGGCGGATGGGAAGGAGAGTTTTGCATCTCGACGCTCTACCCTTCTACGGTGAAACCTCATCGACTCACGACCTGGATCAGCTGGAGGAGTGTCTTGAACAGCTCTCGTCGGGAGGTCAAGGAGGGGCGTACGGCCTTCATTTCGACGAGGACAAGATTGCACGATCAATCAAGGTGGCGGCATGGGAGGCAACGGAATGCGACAAGATGGGGCGTCCGGTGATCGAAGACGGCTGCTCACGAGGTCGACCAGACCGTCTGACAGCGATGCCGTCAAACAGAAGGCCAATCATGTATGCGAACGTGAGAGTTGAAGCTCGAGAGGAGCCGAAGCAAGGCGAAGCCAAGAAGCATTTCAACATTGATCTCTCCCCGCGACTGAACTTGAGCAGCGGTCGCATGATCTCTTCGCTTGTCCAATCAGGTGTGGGACGGTACCTCGAGTTTGTCCCTCTCAAGTGGACGAGTTTCTTGGACGGTTCTAGCCCTGCACCATGCTTGTGCAAGATCCCAATGAGCAAAGCAGAGATTTTCCAGTCGAAGATCATCACGCCGATGGAGAAACGCCTCCTGATGAAGTTCTTGCAGCAGTCGGTGGTTCTGGGTGGCGTGTCAGAAGCAGCAGCAGGCGGTTGGGCCATCGAGGGGATCGGAGAGAGCGAGAGGGAGCAACTTGGCTTCCAACGTGCCGTCGGCCACGTGGGAAATGCAAAACATGCAGAAGAAGTGCGGGAATCAGCAGAGCAGCAAGACAAGACGCTCGACGAGGCCATGCAGGCAACTTTGCTGCTGTGTGTTGCCTTTTTGATGGAAAGACCAGGAAGCGAGGCTAACGGAGAAGCTCAAGGATTTCATCGCTCTTGGAATTTGCTTCTCATCTCGTGACCTGCCGCTCCCAAAGGCTGTCGAGAGAGTCACAACCTACACACGGAGTTTGGGAAGATACGCGGACAGCGCTTTCCTCTGCTGCCTGTACGGAGCTTCGGAGCTCCCGCAAGGCTTCTGTCGTATGTCTGCGGTCTACGGAGGGACGTACGTGCTTCGGAAAGGACCTTCTCAGTTCCTCTTCAAGGACGACGGCAGTGCTGGCGGGATCATCTGCAACGATGGGAAAATCTTCCGAGCTCCTCTGATCTTTTGCTCGCCCTTCTACTGTCCCAAAGAGCTGCTAACGTCGCCAAACTCACTAGGAAACGATATGGTAGAGGAGCGCGTGGTGAGCAGGTGCATTTGTATCAGCGAGAGGGCCATTGGGGATGACGGATCTTCGCTTCTTGTTCTCCCTCCTCGTTCTTGCGACAACTCTGTGCCTATCCGGGTCTTGCAACTCGATTGGAGCACTCAGAGCGCTCCTCGAGGTCTCTACCTTTGGCTCCTTTGGGCCTCCGAGCTCGGTTCGTTTGACCTCAGCTCGGCCGTAACGCTTCTCGAGAGCATGACAGGCAGCTCGTGCGTTAAGCGAGTCATCTACTACCATCAGGTACTTCAGCTCGCATTTTACATGTTGTGAGAGCCACAGGTGTCAAAAGAAGGAACAAGTTGGCGCTCCTCAACTGAAGCCCAGCTCTACCCATCTCGCCTGCAGTTACGGCAGGGATTCTGGGTCACCCCCAACCTTAGTCCAGCAGTTGACAGCGGTGAAGCCATTGAGGTGGCCGAGGCAATCTTCAGGTCAAAGCTGTTCCCGTCTTTTCCTCCACTCTCTCCTAGCTCTGCGTTAGTTTGACTTGGCATTCTCAGACAAATCGTCGGTTCAGAACATGTCTTCCTCGACGCCATGCAAGAGCCGGAGGTTGGCTTGTGCTGTCACAATGAGGGGGATGCACTGATGGATTGGCAGAGCGGGATAGACGAGGAGTATCACAAGATTCTTGAATGAGGTAAGCTAAGGGGCATGCAAGCTTGAGCGCAGCCTTCTACTAGCTTCGAGACGGAGCCAAGTCGCCTGCTCGTTTGAGACATTAAAGGCCTCCGGATGAGGAGAAAAGCAATACCCGAGACGAGATTCTCTTCCTCGAGAGGGGGGATGATCTTCCAGTTTGGGCTCTACAGGGCAGCCATGAGGTGAGAGATGGAGAGGACCAGTGAGAGATACCTGCTGAGTCCGGAGCCAGTTGAAGTCTTCCACCTGCTGCAGAGTCATTTCCCTTCCCATGGCCCCTTGTTGACCCTCCGTCCTTCCTCATCTCACCCTGGACCACATGTCTGAGTCCTGATCAAGCCCAAACCCTTGCAAGTGCTTCTCGCAACCTGCATACTGGAAGTTGTATCGTCCGAATCGCAACTGCTTGCTGTGCTCAATTATGGGGCCACTGTGGGAAGAGTGATCAGAGTCAGCAAGCACCCGAGCATGGTAGACCTTCTTGTATGCACGTAAAAATCGCATGCCTGAATGAGAGTGAGCAACGCAAGCGACCAGGTCCGCAGGTACCTCAGCGCTGTGAATCCTCAATTGCTGCGCAGCTACTGAGATCTCACACCTCTCAAGTTTTTCTGCGAGGACTGAGCGAACCTGCGTCAACGTCAGCGTCACTCTCCTTCATGATCACCATCGTCCTCAACCGGGCCAACGTAAACTTTGCAGCCTTCTAACCTATCTGCTCGCAAGGCCCCACAAGTGTCGCCTGCGTGAAGTCATTGATCGATGGCAGAAGACCAAGATAGAGACAGATATAGATGGTGCATCTCCTCAGCCTCGACAGAACAAAGTCTCGTCCACCAACTTCACCAGCTCGCTTGACAAGGACTTGATCTTCTCTGTCGATGAAGCACAGTTCTGCATCGATGTCCCCAGCACGCGTGTCGCCTTGAAAATGATCTTGTCGAGAGGTCGATCCTGTATCTCCATGGATTGAATGTAAGAGGGCAGAAAGTGGAGCTGGAGGGCATCTTCGAGATTTGAAGGAGAACGTGGCAGGAGGTGAAAGCGCATGGCGACTTGTCGTGATCATTTCATGCAGTTTGCATACGGTCTCATTTCCCAGCCTAAGGTCATAACTTGGTAGAAATAGGCTGGCTCGCGCCACCTTTTCCTGCAGCCCTGCCGCTACTTCATTTGCTTGTTTCAGTCTCTCCATAAGCGCACGTCGAGTCTCAGCCCGATCAGCCTCTTGGTCCTGATCCTTAAGAAAGGCTTCGACGACATCCAACGCCTCCATGATGATCCGTTTGTCCTCATTGAAGGAGCCCCAGAACAAGAAGCAGGATTCCGGACCCTCCTTTCTCTCCTTTCCTCGCAGACTTCTCTGACTCCCCGTCTCCTTGTCTCGCTCCCTCCCTTCCTCTGCTCTCCCCATGGACATGCCGCACTGCCGCCAAATATCAAAACTTTGAATTCTCAGGCCCGCCCCAGCCTAAAAACTTCTCTGAAAGAGAGACATGCAGCCGTTGAACTGCGACAGAACACGTCGAGCAATGAAGTAGCTCAGATGTATTTACACGAGAAACGAGAGAAGAAGCTACAGGAGAAGAAGGAGAGGACGATGAAGACGAGGAGGAGCCATCAGCCTTGATTATGACAATGTGGGAGAGACTAGCCCCAGCCGTTCAAACTGTTCAAAGGTCCTTGGTTTCTTCTACATATTGCATGCCGACGGCCTCAAGAGCATCGCGAAAGTGATCAGGGATGGGAGCGACGACCTTGAGGTCGTGTTGACTTAACGGATGTCTGCCACCGATCAAGTAAGCGAGCAGCAATCTTCAAGCATGGGATGCACGTGAACTGAAGGCTCCGGGCGTGAAGCTTCAAGGGAGTGCGAAACTTTTCAGCATCGAAGTGCTTAAGGGAGCTGAAGTCAAATCAGCCTCCTCACGTCCTCCCCCTCGTTCATGTCCTCATCAGCATCTCCTTGCTTTTCTCGTCTCCTTGTCCTCTTCTGCTACTGCTTTCCCTTCCTCACGCTTCTCACCTGGACTCCTTCAGTTCCTCGTCGCTCGCAGTGTAGAGCTCTGCCTCCTTCCCGTATACGTTGTCTCCAACAATCGGAAGGCCGGCGTGCATTGCATGGATGCGAATCTGATGAGTTCTGTCGTGCAGACGCACAAGGTGAGTCGAGGAACAAGCGAGAGGATCAGTAGTGAAATGAAGTTGAAGAGGAGGGCTCAAGGAGAACCTTCCTGTCTTTGGCAAGGCTCGCAGAAGCGTCATGCTCTGCGTTCTTGACCTCCCAAGAACCTCGAATCGTGTTTCAGAAGGTTTTCCCTGTGTGATTGTTAGGGCCCTGGGTATGGGGCTGAAAGCTTTCAACAGCAACGGCGTCAGTCTCACGTCTGGAGAGACGCATCGGAGGAGCTTGCGGTGAGGATGAAAGTCTATCGCTGCATTCACCACGAAGGCGTCTACTTCCCTGCCATCACAGCTGGTCATCGCAGCCTCCGATCTCACTCAACACTCTCACGGTGAAGAACCATCCACGAGGCAAAAGTACTCTTTGACCACCTTCCTCTCTCGGAAGATCTCATGCATCAGGGGCACCTTGCAACGAAAAGCGTGTAGTCAGCCGTCAAAGACCAGGGGAAGCGCGGGAGGTCACCATTCGCTGCTCTTTGGCATAGACGACAACTCCCGACGTCCACATGTCCAACCTGTGTATGACAAAAGGAGTCTTTCCGAGGTGTCCGATCACACGGTTGAGCAGAGTCCCAGACAAGAATCTGTGCGGCGGATTCATCTGCATGCCGGGAGGCTTTGAGACGAAGATGAGGTCGTCGTCTTCGTACAAGACTTGCAAGGGACCATGATCAGCTTGCAGCCTACCCGGGCATTCAGAACCATCAAGTCTCAACAAGGGGGACCTACGGAATCGTCTTGGAAAGTGCCTTATAATCCTGCAGCATGAAATCACTTGCGGGGCTTCTCTGACCGCAACTTACCACAGTCCCGTCAGGCTGGGTGAATTGTTTGAGAAGTTGGGGTGAGATGAAGGACTGAGCTATCCTCTTCTCGTCATCTGTGAGCGGCTTTGGTGTTGAACTCTTCCTTGGTTGTTCGCCTTCTCCCATGTCCAATGCCTTTCCTGTCAGTCTCCGACAAACAGTTTTCTGCCGAACATCTCTGATCTCACGAAAGCAAGGAGATTTGGGAAGAGCAGAGCAAGGCGAAGTGAAGAGAGGAGAGATGAACGAGCACGAGGAGAGTAGAGGAGAGGATAGTGAGCATGAGGAGAGGAGAGGAGAGGAGAGCGAGCATGACGAGCCTCCAACGAGCACGAGCGGAAGCATTTTCCAAGGCAGTTTCGGCATGAGGCCGCAATTCAGTCGTTAGAATCCGTTACATTTTGACTGGAAGGGGTGTGTATTATTGGGACAGGTAGGGGTAGTAGGGGCCGTCCTGAACGAGAACGATGCGGCGGAGAGCGTGGGCGATGACGGTGGCGATGATGCTGATCAGACGGCTGGAAGGAGGAGGAGGAGGAGGAGGAGGAGGACGAGGGCCCTTGCACCTCTCTTCCTTACCGCCATCCCTCTCCTCCCTCTCCTCCCTCTCCCCCGCTGGTTTTGTTGGGCCTGCAGCGCCATTGTTCGCAATGAGCACGGTGGGGCATGCCTTGCTCCGAGGAAGAATGCGCCTTAGCGGAGGAAGCGAAGAATCAGACAAGACAACCATGAGAAAGAAACGGACGAGGGAGGAGATGCTTTCCCCTCAGCTGCCCTCCTCTCGAAGAGCACTCTCCCTCTCATCCTTCTCTACATCGTCGCCAGGGCCTGAACAAAGTGCTGATTTTCATCCAGAAACAGGACTTCAAGGAGAGGAGCTCCCCCCTCTGCTCGCGGCATGGGTAGACAGGCTCCCTCAAGATCTTCTTGAAGTGCTCAGGGTGATCGAGGAGGAAGGAGGTGGACGGGTTTGGCTTGTGGGAGGCTGCATACGGGACTGCCTCGCAGGCCTCATGCCTTGGGAGATCGACTTGGCGACGACCCTGGAGCCTTCGGAGATGCTTCGCCTCTTCCCTCGAGCTCTCGACACGGGCAGCCAGTACGGCACAGTGACGATTAGAAAGGGAGGAGTCAGCGTGGAAGCGACCACGTACGTTGTTTGACTGACGGCCCTAAATGATGAACCCCAAACTTGTTCTTGTCTATGTCCAGTCCATCGTGTCACTTACGACATGCTCGTTCAGGCTGCGAGCTGACGGGACTTACGGTGACGGACGTCGACCAGAGACAGTGACCTTCGGGCGATCCCTGAAAGAAGACCTGTGACACTCCCTCATCCCCAACCATCCTTGTCCTTTCCCTTCCTCTTCCTTTCTCTCTTCTTCTCTCTCCCTCCTCCCTCCATCATATTCTTCCTCTTTTTCATTTCCGATCACTCCTCCTTCCCTTCTCTACCTGCTCGTTCCCCCAGCCCATTCGTTTCTATTCCTTCTCCTGTCTTGTTTTTTGACAATTTCTCCTTCTCTACCTCCTCTCACCAACTCCGTATTCGCCTTTCAAATTTTTTGCATTCGTTTTTCTTCCTCTTCCTCTGCTTTCACAGTATCAGCAAGCAATTTTTGCCTCCATTCCTCCCTCGATCACCGAGTCATGCTCTTGCTGCCTCGGATCCTCTTACCCTTGTTTTCAGGCTACGCCGAGACTTCACTATCAATGCGATGGCGGTCGATGTGGGGCGGAGGAAGCTATTTGACCCGTGGGGGGGGCAGGTGCTTCTCGCGCCCGCTCGCACTCGATCTCATCCTCCTTCAGCACGATGTGAAGCAGAGTATTCTCCGAGCTGTCGGGGATGCCAAGGAAAGGCTGCGAGAGGATGGGCTTCGAGCAATGCGAGCATATCGGTGAGCTGCTGCAGGTGTGATGGAGGAGGCGGACAGAAGCTGAGCCGCCGCAGGTTCATGGACGGCAAGTCCGGGCAGAGACACGCGGACGAGTCGCTGCGAGTAGCTCTAAGAGGATCGTCCAAGCTGCTGGCTCGCGTCTCCAAGGAGAGAATCTGGACTGAATTCTCAAAGATCCTCGCGGGCCCTCGAGCCCCGCTCGTCGTTAGGAGGATGGCAGAGGATGAAGTCCTCAGCTCCGTGACGCTGCTCCCTGTCTCTCCGCGCGGCCTTCGTGCCCTGGAGTGTCTTAGCTGCAAGGACCTGCCCCTCTGGGCTGAGCAAGCGACGGAGATGGAGAGCTCGCACAAGGTTCAGGTCGCTCAGTATGACAAGCAGCTGACGGGAAGGCAGTCGTACAAGGAAGATGTTCTGATGAACCCCAAGCCTCCCAAGAAGCCTCAGGTCACGTGAGCACATGACGATGCCAGCTGACGACGCCAGCAGCCTCACTCGCACTACGCCTTCATCGACTTTGAGGCGACGTGCGACGATAGGAGAGGTGAAGTTGGGGTAATTGAGTGGATAAAGAGAGTGGGGCAGAAAGCAAGGAGGAGGGAGGAGGGAGGAGGGAGGAGGGAGGAGGGAGGAGGGAGGAGGGAGGAGGGAGGAGGGAGGAGGGAGGAGGGAGGAGGGAGGAGAGGTCTGCGAGGGCTTGTGTGTGCAAGGAGAAGGAAGCTGAGGCCATGCCAGGCTTCTCGCCCTCAGAGATCATCGAATTCCCCGTCGTCCTCGTTGAGTCCGCCTCGGGAAAGGTCTGTGAGGGCAAGTAGGAAGAAAACCCAGCTGAGTTCGAGCAGGTTGTGTCTGAATTTCACAGCTTTGTGAGACCGCGAGTTCATCCGTTCTTGACTGATTTCTGCCAAGAACTCACCGGCATCAAGCAGAAAGATGTCCTCTTTCTTCTTTTCTTGCTCTCATGCTCTCTCCTCGATCTGCCTTCGTCTCTTGTCTTCAATCGTCTCTCCTCCCCTATCTTCGCCTCGCGTTCTCTTCTCTCCTCTGCTCATCTCCTCTTCCCTGATACATCTACTTGTGCCTTTCCTCTATCATATCCTCCCCCATGTTGTTCTCATAGGTGGTCAGGTCGACTCGGCCCCGGAGTTCAAGGAAGTTCTTGCCAACATGCTGGTCTGCTCGTTTCGCTTGATCGTGTGCTCAGCTACTGCAGGACTGGTTGGCTGAGCTGGGGCTGCCGGAGGGGTCGGTCATGTTTGCAACTGATGGCGACTGGGACCTTCGCTCGATGCTGCCCAGGCAGTGCGAGCTGGCGGAGGTGCCGCAGCCTGTGGCCCTTCAGCGTTGGGTTGACATCCGGCGAGTCTTCTCCGAGACCCTTAAGACTGGAAACAAGGTGAACAGCAGCTGGGGAAAGAGAAGTGGAAGTGACTTGCCGGGGAAGGGGCTGATGAGCATGTGCCAAGCGCTGGGAATCAACTTCGTCGGGCAGGTGGGGGGGTGAGGGGCAGCTGGAAGTTGAGGTGGACGGGAGCTGAATGAGGAAGGGGGGAAAGGGATTGAATGAGGAAGGGGGGAAAGGGATTGAATGAGGAAGGGAGGAAAGGGATTGAATGGACAGGCTCAGGCTCACTCGGGGATCTGCGACGCTCGAAACATCGCAAGAGTAGGTCTGGTGCTTATGCAGGTGAGGAGGAGGAGGAGAATGAGGGGAAGGAGAACGAGAAGGAGGAGAAGGAGAACGAGAAGGAGGAGAAGGAGAAGGAGGAGAAGGAGTGTGGTTGGTGTGTTGGGGGGAAGCTGTCAAGAGCAGTACAGAGGCTCAAGAGGTCCGAGGGAAAGAGGGGGAAGGAAGCAATCTGATATGAAAGATGAGAAGATGGAAGTGAAGCAGAGGCGAGAGGAGATGAGGGCAGCAGAGGGAGTGAGAGAATGTGTTTTCTTACTGCGAGATAGGAGCATGATGCCGTACTTTCGTCCAACAGTCAGATCAAGGGTGACCCTCATGCTCTTCCCTCCTCCTCTGCGTCTCTGCCGCCTCCTCGTCCTCGTCCCCTTGCCTATTTCCTCACTCACTTGCGACTAGAACTAGACTCCAGCAGGAAGGAGCAGACGGTGGAGGAGGCCGGTGAGACTGGTGAGGCTTCAATGATATCCGCTTGGTCTGACGACAAGAAGCGACCTACGATGAGCAGCGAGAAAGCTCGATCTGCGCGCGCATGTCACTCCTGGTTGCACATGTGAGGAGCTGATGTTTCCCTCAGCTTCGTCTTGTTGTCTCATGCTAGTCCAGGTGGGCTTTGCCGAGCTTGAAGACGCTCTTCGTAGGATGAAGCTGTGGGGAGCAATTCTCTTCCTCCTCCTCTGAGCGTTTGTCAGGTCGCGAGACGAGATGAGGAGAGTCAGGACGCACGTGAAGCTCCTCGGCTTCTTGCCGCATCCTCGCAGCCCAGGAGAACTTCGTCGCTACCGTGCTATTCTCGGCTCTCAGCTCGTCAAGATCCAAGTACAGTCTACGTCCTCTTCCTCTTCCTCTTCCTCTTCTCCCTGCGTGGTGACACCCGTCCAGTTAAAGTTGGAAGCCGCTTGGGCAGCAGCAGATGAAAGCGAGGAGAAGGAGAAGAAGATGGTGAGTGGAGGAGCAGGCTTCCTCGACTGATGCTTGCTCAGCGACTAGTGGAAGACGTGGAGCGTGAACTCTCAGCTCTGCCTCCTCTCAAGGCTCCCAACAGTCCACAGCCTCTTGTCTCAGGTTAACCTCCCCTGCAAGAGCCCAGCTCAACCTCAGCAGGAACGTGGCTGATGAAGGTGGGGGGAGTCGCTCCTGGGCCACTGGTGGGTCGTCTGAAGGATTATCTTCATTACTGCCAGGTCCTCGTCCCCCCCCCTCCTCTTGTCTCAAGTTCCATCAGGTCGATCAAGACCTCGAGACTCCCGAGCAGGTCCAGCAAGTCTTCCACGACATCGAGCTGCTCGCCCGCGACATGGATCAGCTCTCCTACTCTGCGCACTTGGAAGGCCTTCCGCGCCTCCAGTGGCCACCAGCGTGAGCTGCCCGACCTCCTCTAGTCCGACCCGAAGAGAAGAGAAGCCGCGAGCTCCGGGTTGCCGTTGGTTCCTCGCAGAGCTGCTTTAGCTTGATCGCGCGTGAACCCCATGTCTACCAAGCTCTGAATAGCTGACTCCGGAAACTCATCTCCTGCTCCTGCTCCTGCTCCTGCTCCTGCTCCTGCTCCTCCCGCTGCTCCTTGGCCAACCACGCCTGCGCACGATGATCATGTAAAAGCGAACTTGAGGCAGCGAGACCTTGCTGCTTGTCCTCCATCTCGACGTCTTGTCCCGCTTCTTCGATGCGGAGGTGCTTCGGGATATCACCCTCTCCCAGGAAGCTGCACGTGACAGCAACGAGGTGTCAGGATTTGCTAGACTTCGAGGAAGTAGGAGAAAAGAGAGGTAGTAGAAGAGAGAAGTAGGAGGAGAACGGCTCACGGGACTGAGCAGGCGTCGCAGGAGAGAACATTGTTCTTGAGGTCGATGCACATCTTTCATAGATCAGCTCAAGTCACTTCGCCTGCGTCTCACCTGATGTCTCCGCAGGTTGTCAAGTCCAAAGAGAAACTCCATCGACTGATCCTCCAGCACTGTGATGGAGATGGTGATGAACATGTCCCCGAGTTTCATTCCTGCCGCATGTACACGGCCGATGATCTTCGAGGTCCCAACTCCCTTCGCTACCCCCGCATATCCTGCGACCACTCGTCACTTCCCTCCTGCTCTCCCTCTCCTGCCTGTCTCTCCTGCTCTCCCTCTCCTGCCGGTCTCTCCTGCTCTCCCTCTCCTGCCTGTCTCTCCTGCCTGCCTGCCTGCCTGCCTGCCTGCCTGCCTGCCTGCCTTCCTTTCCTCCCAATCTCTCTTACGGTAGTCGATGAGGCGCATCAAACCCAGGCGTTCGGCGCAGGGCTGCACGAGGGTGAGGCACGAGGGAGAGAGGCGAAGGAGGCAGAGCAAAGGCATAAGCACAAGACTGAGACGCGAACCTTTGACATGATAGTGCTCTGAGCGCCGCTATCCACAAACGCCTTGACTGGTCTCTACGAGACAATGTGAGAGAGGAGGAGGAAAGAGGAGGGAGGAGGGAGGAGGGAGGAAGCATTCAAGAAAGGTGGGGAAGTTGAGTACCCCATTGACTTCGCAGTCTACGTACAGCATGACAACGCGCCCGAAGGCCTCTGGGTTGAACTCCATAGCCTGCTCGAGGTTTTGATTGACATTCTCCATGCGGATCGCTTCCTCAATCTCTTTCTGCATTTCACAGCAGCTCAGGATCAACACGATGCGATTGGGTGGGAGGAGGAAGGGAGAATCACAGATGACGTGGGAAAGCAAGGGAAAGGTCCACCTGAGCCTCCACATCGAACGGGTCAGCGTTGAGTCGCATGATGGCTGCGGCTTTCTTCCTCTCGTTCTCCATCTTCTCCTTGTAGATTCCCGCGAGGGTCTGAGTGACCTGCGGCAGACACACTCAGCTCGGGTGTGAGCAGGGAGAGCAGAAGAGACTCGGTCAACGTCGCCAGCAGCCAGGCTCTCTCCTAGTTCCCGGTTGTTCTCTTGCACGCGGCTGAGCAAGCGAGGATCCTGTGCGACAGTCGCCAGCAGTTGCTGGGCCTCATTTCGAAAGCGCTGAAGCGGATCCATGCTTCCAAGAATCTGCTGCAGCATGCTTCTCTGTGAAATCGGTCCGGATGCTCGCGTGCGTCGGAGCATGAGCATGTCGTAGTTCTGGACGGAGGCCTGACGAAGCGACAGGCTGTTGACCAACGACTTACCCTCTCGCAGCAAGTCCTGCTCTCTAAGGGGCACACCGAACTCAACTTCAAGAACCGCCTTGACGTTCTCAACCGTCTCCTCGTGCTCAACTTCGATGCTTCGAACTTCTCCCTGTTCGTCTGTGACGCTCACGGTGATCGTCGCTCCCATTCCCGCACTCGACGGGGGCAAGTCAGCCGGTGCTGCTGGCTGGCTGGCTGGCTGGCTGGGAGGAGGAGGAGCTTGGCACGAGTTGCCTACCGAATCCTGACAAGAGAATCGTCTGTCAAAGATGATGGAGGAGTGAAGTAACGAAGAACGAGCGCCAAGGAAAAGGACAGAGGAAGAGGGCGGCAGACCAGGAAGGGAATGGGTATAAAGCATGGGCATGGGCATGGGCATGATAGTGAGGGAACAGGTGACGTCACCGTTTTGGCCTTTGACTTCATTGCAACTACAGTAGCACCATCTGCAATGCCCAGCTCGTCAATGCGCTTCGAGTCATCAGACAAGATTTGCCCCTTGAAGATCAGCATCGTTATCGTCCCCTGCTGATCAGCTGGAAGCAAACGAGAAGCTTCTTGCCGGAGATCCCCAACCACAGCAGAGGGAGCAAGCTCAACATCGAACTGCTCTTTGGAAACAGTCCTCAAGCTCACCCTCATCTACAACATATTTACAAGTCAGACAAACTTCCTTTCTCTAGGGCCAGGCCCAATCGTTCTCTCGCCTTCTCCTTCTCATCCATTTGTCCTCATTCCTCTCTCCTTCATCCACCCCCTCCTTCCTTTCTGCGCTCCCGTTGGCTTCTCGCTTGTTCCTTCCTCTATAGTTGGCTCCAGCTTCTATCTTTCTCTCTCTTGTTCTTTCCATTCTTCTCCTTCCTCTTCCTGTCACTCCTTCTGTTCTGTTCTGTTCTGTTCTGTTCTCTTCTCTTCTCTTCTCTTCACTTTTCTCCCTAGCTGTGCTCTTATCTGTCCATGTGACTCATCACCCTCATA
>NW_005434668.1:688532-817099 GCF_000315625.1 Guillardia theta CCMP2712
AGGGAGGGAGGGAGGGAGGGAGGGAGGGAAGGAGGGGGGGAGGGGAAGGGGAATGATGGAGGGAAGGAATGTAAGAGATATGAGAGGTGTTGGGGGGAAGGAGTCAAGGAGGGAGGGAGGGAGGGAATGTAATAGATAAGAGAGGTGTTGGGGGGAAGGAGTCAAGGAGGGAGGGAGGGAGGGAATGTAATAGATAAGAGAGGTGTTGGGGGGAAGGAGTCAAGGAGGGAGGGAGGGAGGGAGGGTTTTGCGACATGATCTAAACTTGTCTCAGAGTTTCAGCATGACCAGCGCGTTTCTTGCTTCTGTGGGTTCAGATTCAGCGTACAGCTTCAACTCTCTTCGCTCATCAGTATCTCTACGCAAATCATTCAGCAGAGAAGGTCCTGTCTTATCCTTTGGAGCCCCTCTAAAGTTTTCTCTTAGGATCCGAAATTTACCAAGGGCGTGTGGGAAGGCTGGAGGTGGAGGAAATCTCGGCGATCTTCCGGTGAGAGGCAGGAAGATTGGATCGCTGGGCTGACTGATTTTGACCAGAAAGCTTGACCTTGACAAGGATGGAAGAGTAAGCGACGGGGAGCTGGTGCGAGGGATGAAGCACACACCTCAAGTCGCCATTAGGTCCTGCGCCTTGCTGCCCTCTTGCCTCACTTGCCCTATCAGATTTCTGCAGAGCGACAATCCTGTCCTGCGAGTGCTGGCAGACAAAGTGAGAAAGCGATGTCAGACTCAAGCGTTCAGACGTGTTGCATGTTGAAGGAGGAGAGCGATTTAGTTGTAATGATAAGGATGATTGCCATGGCTGTACAATGCCTATGACTGTGATGGTGATGACGATGATCATGTTGACAACGGTGTCGATGCCGATGATGCCCATGTATGCGTGTTAGTCTCACGTCGTGAGGGAATAGACGTGGATAAGGTTCAAGGCCTGTTTTGTTCTTATTCTATTTGATGTAAGGCAAGCGAAGGGAAGCTAAGCGCGGATGGTCTTGAGAGTTTTACCTTGCAAGATTTTACGGATCTGTGCAGCAAGACGAGCGATCGGTTCTGACATGTCTGCTTCACCTGCTGTCCTTGACGAGCAGCAGGAGTCAAGTCTGCGTGAGGTTCATCGGGAGACATGGGCTTGACGAACAAGTTTGCTTCATCCCTTCGGTATGGCCTCCCTCATTGCCACGCCCCCCTCTCACATTCCCGGCTTTTCCTTGATCTTTTGTCGCCTGCTTCTTTCCATGCCCCACTTCGACAGTCTCTTCTTCTCCTTCCTTGCCTTGCTTCCCTCGCTCCACCATCCATCATTGATACGAGAGCAGATGACTAGCTCCGCTAGCTTTTCTCGGTTCCAAGCGACGACAGTTCCATACGATCCGACGGGAGTGGAGGATCAAGTTCGAGACAGAAGCCTGGCAAGCAAGGACTTCAACGACGGACAAGGACAGGAGAAGGACCTGGCGGTTCGAATGCTAGCAAGCAAGCAACATGAGCTTGTCACAAGGTTGCAAGGGGCCGTGAGGGACGGAGAAAGAGACGCGCTGCGTATCAAGAAGCTGGAGGAAGCGCTCTCAGCCGAGGCTGAAGCCCGACGGGATCTCGAAGTGCACCTGAGGACGGCACACAAGCTGGAGATGGAGAGGGTCATGGCAACACACTCGAACGAAGAGGCGAAGCTGCGAGAGGTCATGAATGTGGAGATGGAGGAAATGGTTGCTGCGTATGAGGTGCAGCTCGCGGATATTAGGACGAGCAGTGCGGAAGAAATCAAAGAGCTAAGAACAGCAGCGGAAGCGAAAGTTGCGAGCTTGGAGAGCCAGGTTGAGGAACTGAAGAAGAAACTGGAGGAGGAGGTGACATCGCTAGCGGCCGCAAACGAAGCGCTCGAGAAGGTCAGGGATGAGAAGGCCAAGTTGGAGGACGACAAAGCGATCAAAGGGCGGGCTATCAGTCAGCTGCAGGAGGCAGAGAAGCTTCTGAAAGCAACAGTCTCTGACTTGTCACAAGAGGCAGAAAAATTGAAGAGAATCAGCGAGGAGCAGAAGTTGGAGCTTGAGCAGCTAGAACAGCAGCTAGAGCAAGAGAGGAAGGAAAGCGCGATGCTGGCGCAAAGACTGCAGGATGTGTCGCAGGCGTACGAGACTTTCGGCGAGAGGCGGAAGGAGCTTGAGCAGGTGATCGCCAGTCACGAGGAAGTTGAGGACAGGAAGGATGCAGCTGTATCGGAGGCGCTCAAGATCGCGCGCGAGGCGATCGGGGAGCGAGACGAGCTGGCGAGGAAGCATCGGTCGATCCTGGCTGAGCTCAAGGTGCAAGTGAACATCAGCAAAGCCAAGGATGGAGTGCTGACCCTCGAGGCTCTTCGCCGAGTCGTCGAAGTGATCGGAGAAGACGTGGGGAACCCTGACGACTCGCTGATGCTGCGATGTGAGGAGATACAGGAAGCCAGGGAAGAGAAGCTCGAAGAGCTTCAGGTCAGCACGAGGACCGAAGATCAGGCAGAGGAGGAAGAGATTCTGCCATCAGGAGCTGACACGGTGACGTTATCGGACCCTCAGGACGAGGGGGACGAGTCTGCAGGAGTGAAAGCATCCTCCGCTACCAGAAGAACCTTCGGAAGGTTTCACGCTACTTCGCGATCGACTTAACCTTTCATCGACATGACTTATAAGAGCGTAGGCGGGGTCAAGTGAGTAGCTGTTTATTGTTAAAGTCCTCCCCCACCCCTTGCCATCCTCCCCGACATGTCTTCTGCCTCTGCTTCACCTGGGCTCTTCCTCGTCCTCTCATCGCAGGTGGTTGGCCTTGACCTGCACCAGGAACGGATGCATCAGGCTGTCGGCAGCTGAGATTCTTTCCTCAGGGTTGCGGGCGATGGCGCGGAGGATGAGGTCTCGGCAGGTGCTGGAAAGGGTCGGAGGGATGTCGGGGAGATGGTCGGTGGAGGCGATCTCGTAGAGCAGCGAGAACTTGTTGGTCGCCGCCTTCCATGGATGAGTCCCCGTCGCCATCTCAATCATGGTCATGCCCATGGACCAGCAGTCTGCTGCTCGCCCGTACCTCTCCTGCTTGATCACCTCCGGCGCCATCCAGTACGGTGTTCCTCGCATCGAGCAAGTGTCCGCGTTCTCTGTCATCGTCCCTCGCAGCTGTGCCGACGCGCCGAAGTCAGCGATCTTGATCACTCCGTTGGCCGCAACTAGCCTGAGCTTGAAACTTCAAAAAGATGAAAGAGGGGATGAAGAGGAGGAGAAGTGAGGGGCAAGAGTGGAAGAAGGGGTAGAAGCAGCAAGTGAGAGGCTCACAGGTTGGCTCCCTTGATATCACGATGCATGACCGCATGGGAATGGATGAAGGCCAACCCCTCCGCTACCTGCCGCGTATACTGAGCGACCACAGGCTCGGGGAAGCCCCCGAAGGACTGGCAGAGAGAAGCGACGGAGCCACCAGGGCAGAACTCCATGAAGATGCTGAGGCTCGAGTCCATCTGGTGTGTCCCGATGTACTGCACGATGTGCGCATGCTTGAGGGAGCGAAGAAGCATGACTTCGTTCTTGATCTCTTGCTGCTCCTCCTCCGTGATGTTCTGCAGGTCGACACACTTCACCGCCATCAGCTCGCCCGTCAGCAGGTTCATCGCCTGGTAGACCTTCCCAAACGCTCCCTTGCCCACCAGATCTCCAACTTTGAACTGAAACGTGGGACCTGGCTGAGCCGCTGGCTGGGGAGCGGAAGGAGTCTGCTCGGCTAGGCTGTAGCGTAAAGTTTCTCCTCGTTCGAACGGATGCACTGCTCCTGCTCCTGCTCCTGCTCCTGCTCCTGCTCCTGCTCCTGCTCCTGCTTCTCCTCCTCCTCCTCTTCTCCCGACTCCACGCTTTCGGACAGACTGACCGGGCAAACTAGAGTCGGGAAGCGGCGCGACAAAAGATTTGTTGGCAGGAAGAGGAAGAGGGGGGACGGGCAGGGAGACAGGCGGAAGGTCAGAAGCGATGCTACTGTCTCTCCGCTCCATCTTGTTGGCGAGTTGGACTCGGACGCTGCCGCTTTCTTGCTCTGTCTTGTTCCGCAAGGAGTACCACTTGTCGCTCCTCTCTGTTGCTCTCAGCTCTACCACAGGGATCTGCACGCGCCCGAGGGCCTCGGCCCCGATCATTCTGACAGCGAAGATGCTGATCTCGAGGCAGGCAGCAGGCTTGAGCTCGAGCAGAGGCAGCTCTGCTTGCCCCATCCGCCACTTGGGCGCGTTGCTCCTCCTGCACGTCTCCGTCTTGACAAGCTGCACCACAGACTTCCTCTCCCCCCTGGGACTGAAGGCAAACTTCTTCACTATTACTCCCTCCGGTAGGAAAGAAACGGTGCAGTAGGCATCGCAGACCTTGGGTAGTCCTGCTAGATAGTCAAAGAGGAAAGGAAGACGAAGTAGAAGCTGCGGTTAGTCTCTGTGTTGTTAGTATCATGTCAGCAGTGGGTTGCGAAAAGTGTGTGTGTGAGAGGGAGAACAACCTAAAGCTTCCACGATGTTGATGCTTATTGAATCTTCTGCCCCCTCCCTGCCACATCAAGTTGATCAATGCCTCCTCTCCTCTTATCCCCTCCTCCTCCCCTCCTCCTCCCCTCCTCCTCCCCTTCCTCCTCCCCTCCTCCTCCCCTTCCTCCTCCCCTTCCTCCTCCCCTTCCTCCCCCCCTCCTCCTCCCCTTCCTCCTCTCTCCTCCTCATCCTCCTCCTCCCCTTCCTCCTCTCTCCTCCTCCTCCTCTCTCCTCCCCTTCCTCCTCTCTCCTCCTCATCCTCTGCTTCGCCTTCATCACTTACATCGTTCTCAAGCCATGGCAGTTGACTGAGGGTCAAGAAGAGGAAAAAACAGAAAAAAAATATTTTTTTCTTTGAAACTCTGAGGCAGACCCACTTCGTGTTTTCCTCGGGCAGGCGTGATGGGCGTGTAGCTACATAGCGGGGGAGAAGGGAAGGGGCCGAGGCTTGGAGGGGAGAGAAGGGCAGGAGGACACAGAGAGAAGAAGATAGAAGAAGAAAAGAGAACAAGAGAACAAGAGAACAAGAGCAAAGCAACCGGAAGAAGGGAGCAGAAGTGAAGAAGGCGATGATACAAGACAAGGATTGACACGTGGAGAATGGAAGAGGAAAGAATCGATTTGAGATAACTCATCGAGAAGAACGCGGGGGCGATGGAAGAGAAGGACAAAGACTGTGAAGTACAAAAGGAGAGGGATGATAGCATTGGAATTGTGAACAAGATCGCAAGGGTAACTGAACCTTCCTTGCCTTTCATAGGTATTGCCTTTTGATCTTTAGCTTCACATGCGCAGGGCTGGTGGGGTCAGGATGTCTTCATCGATGAGGTGGTTCTTGCTGCTTCTTATAGAGTCCAGCATGTGCTTCAAGTTCGTCTACATTCCCTGTGAACCCGGCATGCCGATGGAAGAATGGGAGCTGTTCCCCAAGAAAGGCGACGACGAGATTAGCTGCTTGACTGTGCATCTTCAGAAATGGTTCAGCAAGAGCGGACGTTTGTCTGATGACCAGAAGGCTCAACTGAAGGAGCAAGTCAAGCTCCATGCCCAAAAGAAAAACTTGACAGTAGACAACGTGTTCGAAAACTCAACCATCTCCGATGACATCTTACAAACTGAGAGTGTTGAAATCATCACCCTCCTTCCTCCCATGCAAGAGCATGGGTACGTGTCAGGTTGCTTGCTTACATCCTACCCTAATCAAGACTGACGTTTCAATGTCAGTGTCCATGTATGTGGACGACAAAGGGCTCGTTCGCAACTTGCTACAGAATGATCGAGCTAGTGGGTTGATGGAGTCTCTGACGAGCAGGAGGGGGCCCGTGCTCGGAGATGCCTTTTTAGGAAGATGTTATGACAACGAGCAAGACACGTTCAAGCGGTTAGACTTCCTTCTCACAGACGTTTCCTCGTCGGCAGGTTGGGCCAAGATATGCCTGGAGCAAAAGAAGTCAGCTGTGATCAATCATGAGAGGATGAAGGAACATTTCAAACAGTTGACCACTAGCAAGGTTCCGAAAGAACAAGAAGAGACAGCAGATGATAAGCTAGATGACGACTTGCGGAGCGACCTGCAGCAGTCGTTGGAAGATGAGAATGATGTGCTGAAGCGAGACGGATATGCCTCGTTCCCTGCTAGAAACGAACCCATCCCTTGCAGCGATGAAGAATGTTTTCGCATTTACCAAGAAATCAAAGGGCTTGGTCACGAGAGCCTCAAAAACAGAATCTATGACCTTGCGCTCCGACGATACCAGAAGGCCAAGCGCTACCTGATGCACAGACGTCATCTCAACGAGAATGCGATCAAGTCTATCTCAGAGAAGACATGGACTGAAAACCTTGTCTCTTGTGATCTCAACATCGCTCTGGCTGGGTTGAAGCTCGGAAGGAGCAGAACGTGCGAGAAAGCTTGCAAGTCTGCGTTGCAGTTGGATCCCAAGAACGTGAAGGCCTTGTACCGCATGGGCCTTTCGCTCAAAGGTCGAGGCGAGTACCGGCAAGCTCAGGAATTCTTCAACAAGTGTCTGGCGCTCTCGCCTAACCCAGCGGCGAAGGAAGCAATACAAGCCTGTATGAGAGAAGAGAAGTGAGACTAAATCATGCTTCGTTGCTTTACTGACGTCACGGGGTAGGATGGCGTCGAAGGCTGCTTCCGACTTCGCGACCAAGGTATGGGAGGCAACGGCGGGAGGAGAGGAACTGACAAGAATGCAGATCTTCTCCAAGGGGCTCGGCTCGTTCTATCCTGGTATGTCATGGACAACCATGTGCACCCTTGTCACCAGTGAAAGCAGATGCCAAACCCGCTGAGGAAGAAGGAAAGGAGGAAGAGCCTCCAGCCTTGGGTGCGTCGCCATTGACCCCTGCGACTAGCTGACTTTGAAACAGAAGAGGACAAACAAGGGGACGAAGAGAACAAAGACGACAATTGCGAGTGCTGCCCAACAGACAGTGCTGCCCTATGATGAGAGAGGAGTATGAAAGGCTGATAAGGCGAAATACGTTCACTTGTGAATGAATTTACTCATTTCAAAGACTTCACTCTGTACCTGAGGATATCAAAAAACAGTCAGCAAAGAAGTTGAAAGTCGTCAACAAGCACTTGATTGTAGTCTGATGATGTGTCAGGGTTGAAGCCACTGTTCTTGTAGAAGGCGAGGGCGTTCTGAAACAAGTAGCGCGTCAGTCTTAGATTGTTTCTTCCTCTCTCACCGTGTTGTATCGGAAGACACAGAGCATGACTGAGTCCATCTTCATGGCTGGGGGGCGACAAGTCAGCGACGTCTCCTCCCCTCGTCTCGTTCTTCCATTGCCTGAGGCATTCGAACAAAGCAAGTCGAGCAGCAATCTGCCGATTCCTCTCCGTTGAAAATCATTTTCCACCTGGTCAGGCTGGTGATGGCAGGCGACATGAAGGCTCGTCAGCCTCACCTGGAGCTCCAGGACGTACAAGCTCGCGAAGGGAACTTGCGTCCTCTCGTCCTCCAGCACCTCAAACTGATAATGCGCGAAGGCGACTAGCCTGCCGTGCACCTGCAGGGAGTTTGAGGGTCAGGCAGCAGGGCGAGAATGAGGAGCTTACTGTCGCAATCAAGAAGCGGGAGGGAGGGCTATCAAAGGCTAGCCGCTTGTCCACGTCACTCCAACCCCAGCTAGAGCGTTCATACATCTCCTTCATATTCCTCTTGGTCAGAGCAAACAGCTCGTCCACGTCCGCCGGCTTCAACTCATCTCTTCGATATGAATGTACCACGACGCCGGCGTCCCTGCTGACCGGATGCCTAAGGACACCTACATCCCAGAGCGCGTGCTTGCCGTCGCTTATGCGGGCGGCAAAGACCCGCTCCTCTGCGCTATCTCGGTGATGGACGAGGGCAGCCTCTCCGAATGGAGCTCTCCTCGCCCTCGACACAGCAAGACCCGACTGAAAGAATCCGCCCATGCCCCTCCTCATTCGCCATTGAGCCACCACAGGGAGATTCACTAAAGCATGCGAGAGGTCGGAGAGAAAGAGAATGAAACACACGACAAACAACACAAATCCCATGATGATATGTTCTTGGTCTGATCCCCTCGCCTGATCCCCTCTTTTTCCCTCCTCCTCTCTCCTCCTCCTCTCTCTCGCCTCCTCTCTCCTCCTCCTCCTGTCTGTCTGTCTGTCTGTCTGTCTGTCTGTCTGTCTGTCTGTCTGTCTGTCTGTCTGTCTGTCTGTCTGTCTCGCCTCCTCCTCCTCAAACCTTGACGTCCCCCTCCCCCCCCGCTCCCCTGCTCCCCCAGTGCTCCTGCCTCCGGACTTAATTTCTTTTTTTTCTTTTTTCTTTTCTTTTTTCTTCTTTTTTTTTATATGAAAGTTGCCGCGATGTTGGGTACGGAACCCTAAGATGGTAGGGGTACTTGAATGGGAAACTCAGGGTGGTGGTTTCTAGGGGATTCGCTAGGGTAGTGGCAGTGGATAGGTGGGTGGGGTGGGGTGGGGTGGATATTCGGAGATGACAAGGGTCAAGGCCACTACTAAAATGAAGGACACTGGGAATGCGAGGAGAGGGGAGGGAGAGGGGAGGGAGAGGCACCTGAGGGGAGGGAGAGGGGAGGGAGAGGCACCTGAGGGGAGGGAGAGGTGAGGGAGAGGGAGTGAGGAGGGGAAGAGAGCGACGTGATGACATCGATGGAGAGAGAAGGGGAGAGGAGGGAGGAAGAGAAAGATGGGTCTGAGACTGAGAGGAAGTGAGAGGCTCACTGAGGAGCAGAGGGGATCAAGTAGGTTGAGAGTGGGAGGTTGTGGCAAGAAAAACTCGAGGAACCGAAGGGAAAGCAGACAGGAGATTATGAATGCGTTATACTGACATGGATGGCGTTGACAGATAGAGGAAGCTCCCTTCAAGTGCCATGTAACTTCGAACATCTTCAGGTTGCTCAGCTCTGAGCTTCATTGCAGGTCGCAACCATGGCTGAACTTGAACATGGTGAATGGGATTCATCTTGCTGCTCTGCCCTACAACCAAGGTACCCTCTCTCTTCACGCGTTCATGCTTCTCATTGCTGCTCGCCAAGGATCTCCTAGGGACGGCGTCATCCATGAAGCGCCTGGGGTGAAGTTTGTTCTGGTCTGCTCCTACACCTGTTGATCTTGCTGGGGGTCAGGAGCTCATTGCGGGATCGATTCCACTGCCGCACGTCCCCAATGTCGGTCTGCACGCCATGAATCAAGATGGGATGATAGGCAAGCAGTCGGAGCTTCACCTGTCACTGACCCTGACCCCTCACTTGCTTCAGCTCATTACCACGCTTTCCCCCCATCCTTGATTCACTTTCCCAACTCAGCACCGCAGCCGCCGCCCCTGGTGACCCTTTGGCTGTCCTCCTTTTGCCCATAGTGAGCATTTCTACCAGCATCCTGCAGCCATCAGCAGGCAAGTCGAAGCACAAGCAGCTGGTCCAGCTGAAGACATCGGGTACAGTCGTCTCGCGACAGACCTGCTCCTTGATCAACTTGTTTGCACTGCAGGGAGCAGGGAAGGCGATGGGGAGCAGAGCAGAAGTTCACCAAGGAGAAGGTGGGGGATAGGGCGAGGAAAGAGGCAGTAACGTCGGATCAGATGCGCGAGTTGGATGAGTTCATGAAGCTGATTGAGTTGACGTACATCCAACGGCAGCAGATCAGAGGTAAGCGCTGCTTCTCCTGCCTCTCCTGATGGCGTCAAGGTCGCGAGGTCATGGCGGAGGGATCCTACGGGCTCATCTACGAAGCCTTCTTTGACAGGTCGCCGGTTGTGGTCAAGGAAGCCTCGACCGTCTCAGGTCTGTCCTGCTGCTCCACGCGCGGAGGTCTGAGAGCTGGCAGGACCGACATTCAGCGATAAGATGCATGAGATCTTCCTGGAGCTGAATGTTCTCGTGCGCGTCAGACATCCGTACATCATCAACTTTTGGTCTCTCCTGCTCCTGCTCCTGCTCCTGCTCCTGCTCCTGCTCCTGCTCCTGCTCCTGCTCCCCCCTCGCCCCCCCTCCTCCTCGCCTCACAACTTGAGCAGGGGGACAGTGGCAGAGTTTCCGCACAGTGCAAACCAAGTCTCGCAGCCCTACGTGGGGCTCGTGTTTGAGGTCTCAAGCTCGCTCCTCCTCCTCCTCCTCCTTCTCCTTTTTCTCTCTACTCCTTCTCCTTTTTCTCTCTGCTGCTCTGGTTGCTCTCACTCTCTTGCCTCCATCAGTTGTGCTCCAACGGAAATCTGCACAACATGCTGCACACGCGCTCGAATCTGAGGTGAAGTTTCCCACTCCACTCCTCCTCCTCCTCCCCCTCCCCTCCTCCTCCCTCCTCGTCCTGCAGGTGATCGAGTGTAACAGGTTGACCACCTCCGACAAGGTCAGGATTGCAAACCAGGTGGCGCATGGCCTGCAGTATTTGCACACACGGTAGGGGCGGGAGAAATTGGAAAAGTGGGAGAGGCGGAGGGAAGATGTGATCAAGTGTGGAGAGGAGGAGGAGGAGGAGGAGGAGAAAACATCATGGGGATGCGGTTGAAATGACGTCGAGCTGCAGGAGCAGAGATGAGAATTGTGCTATCATTCACAGGAACATCACTTCGAACAACATCCTGCTGACCTCATCCTTACACGCCAAGATCGCCGACTTCGGGACAGCTCGGTGAGAAGTGAGGGGAGGGATATGAAGGAAAGAGCGATGAGAGTGAAGTAGTCGCTCTGATAGGTGTCGTAGTCGATTATGATGAGGGTATTCGTGTGGCGGTCATGTTATCGTAATCATCAGAGAGGAGAGGAGAGGAGAGGAGAGGAGAGGAGAGGAGGGGAGGGGAGAGGAGAGGAGAGGAGAGGAGGGGAGGGGAGGGGAGGGGAGGGGAGAGGAGAGGAGAGGAGAGGAGAGGAGAGGAGGGGGAGGAGCTCCTGAAATTTTCTCAGCTTAGTGATCCACGAGAGGCTCAAGACAACTTCTTAGTTGGGGACTCCTGCTTACATGGCCCCCGAGCAACTGATAGGAGAAGATCTCACCTGTGCCGGTAGGAGGCACACTAGGGAGAGAGGGAGGGAGGGAGGAAGGGAGGGAGGGAGGGAGGGAGGGAGGTAGACGAGGGAGATTTCTTCTCCTGCTGACAACACGAGCAGTGGACGTGTGGAGTCTGGCGATTGTGATGTGGGAGATGATGATGGAAGCGCTGCCTTGGGGGCCCGGCCGTCACACCATCTCCGAGATGATCAACAAGCTCATTGACAAGTCATTATCCTCCTCTCCTTGTTCTCCTCTATTCCCACCTCTCCTCTCCCTTTCTCTGACCCAAGGACAGGGGAGAGGCACTGGAGCTCTCGAGTACCGTGGAGAAGAACTTCCCGGAGGCGATGGTGGCGATAGTGCGACGATCGCTGAAGCTCAAGGTGAGGAGGAGCGACGCGACGAGAATCTGACAAGCTGCCAGCCTGAAGAAAGACCGACGATGAATGTCGTTGCAGGTGAGGAGGGGGAGAGGAGCAAGAGGAGGAGGGGGGAAGCAAGACGGGGGGGGAAGGGGAAGCAGAAGGGGGTTGTGGGACTTGGGCATGGAGAGGAGCGCTGAGTGGAGACCAGGGGAGCTGGACAGGGTATGGAAGGAGAGGAGCAGAGGGCTATAGGGTCGCTCGTGACCTTGCTAAGGGCTGTACGTCCACTTGATGCCGGAGCCAAAGTCAGGGAGCTGAAAATCTCTTTCCTCCTCTGTGATCTCTATGTCATCGGAGTAGACCTGCAGATCATTCACCTCTCCCTCCTTCCTCCCCCCTGCTCGCTTCGCCTCCTCCCTTCCACACACCTGGTAGAATTTGTTCACAAGTCGTGCGGACGGTTGTGCTTGGATCGCTCCCTCCTGTGACCAAGGTCAACATAATTTCAAGCCCTGGCCTCCTCGTCCTCCTTCTCGCTACCTCCATGCATGTCATCGCTCCTGCAGCAGCGCCATAGAGCACAGCCTCAGCTGCAAGGTTCCTGTCCTCGCAGGCCTTGGCGACGCGTATCGAGGGAACGTAATGAGGGCGAGGAAGAAGCTTGTCCATGTCCATGTCCACCTACCCCTCAGCTTCAGGACCCCACCCCTCTTCTTCAGTATCTCCACACGTACCCCGGTCCCCACCCCTCCCCTCCACCTCCTCTCCACCTCCTCTCTCTTATGTCTGCTCACGTATTCATCTTGCCAGGCGTCTGTCAATTCCAACAGTTTGTGTAGGAAGCCAGCAACGAAGGCGTCGCCGGCTCCTGTACGAGCCTTGAGCTGCGTCCCCTCAAGTCTTCTCACCTGTCGTGTCGAGCACCGGAACTTCGAACGCAGGCATCCGACCGCCATGCTTGTTGAAGGCGTAAGAGACTCCTTCCTCCCCTGCCTGCTCCCCGTCAGCCTCGCGCTCTAGCACGACGAAGACTCACCGTGATGAGCACGCAGACGCAGGAGGGAAGCAGCTTCAGGGCAGAGAACGGCTTCGTCCTCACCTCCTCTCTGCTCAATCCCAGCAACCAGCTTGCCTCCTCCTCTGTCATCTTCACTATGTGAGCCCCTTGGACATAGTCAAGGATGATCTTCTTCGCCTCATCCTCATCCTGTTCGTCCTCGTCATTCGCCTACCTCACCTCCTGCACGCCCGCTCACCTGCCTCCCCCCCCCCCTCCGCCCCCCCTTTCCCCCGCCCCTTCCCCCCCTCCCTTCCCCTCCTCTCGTCTACTTGTTTCCAGAACATTGGCCGCCAGTTCACGTCGACGACGCGGAGGATTTCGAGGGTCTCGCAAAGGTCTTTGAGCGTCATGAGCGTCTTTCTAGTCTCCTCGTACGCCAGGGATAGCGTCCCTGCCCTCCTTATCAGCAGCTCAGCGCCTCTTCCCTTGCTCACCTGTGACGACACAGTCGCTTGCATAGAACCAGGTGCCATCGAGCTCTTCCTCCTGTCCCAACCCGATCAGAAGCCAAGTGGGCGATGCGATAGCAGGAAGTCAGCGACCATCTTGTTTACCTTGAGAAAGCAGTCTGCATAGTTCTCGACATCGCCAAGTTCGAAGCCTTCAAACTGCAGCAGGAAGAAAGAATCAACTAGCAGGAAGAGAGAAGCTCAGATGGAGAAGAGAGGAGGAAGAAAAGTACAACAATTGCGATCCCAGCAGGAACAGCGTCAAGGGCTCAAAGTGAGAGGTTCAAGAGGATGTACAAGCAGGAGGGACGCAAGAAATCAGTGAAAGAAGCAGGATGGTACCAGGGAGGAGGAGGAGGGTACTAGGGAGGAGGAGAAGGCCGGTGCTGGGGAGGAGGGGGGATAGTGATCACCTTTCTATCGCCCTGCTTGTCTCGTGTGACAAAGACTTTCCTCGTCGGCTTCCCTTTCCCTGTCTGCGTCAAGCACAGCGGCACTTTGCATTCCTCAAGAGTCTGCGGAGAGTCAGCGAGCTTCTCACTCCTCCAGCTTCTCGCACTCTTCTCAGCATCTCTCCATCCTCGTCGTCTCCGATCGTTCCAATGAAGCCTGAAGGTGTTCCCAACTTGGCCAGGGCACAGGCAACGTTGGCAGGAGCTCCTCCCGCAAACTTCTGCTCGCATGGTGAGGGGAGGAGGAGGAGGAGGAGGAGGGGGAAGCGTCGTCCTCACCGTCCACTTGTCTGCTGGGTCTCCCATCTTCACCTCCGCCGACTCGGCGATGCAGTCGACGAGCATCTCGCCGATGCAGAGCACGCGAGGTACACCCATGGGCCATGGCTCCGGCGACCCTCCCACTGTTGGGTTGTCGAGGAAATCAGCCGCACTCATGTGACCGACGTCAGGCGATCCCAAGGGCTGCACACAAGGTCATGGGCATGCCATGTGCAAGGAGGAAGTGAGGTCAACGGAAGGAACGTATGTACCCAAGCAGCTGGTGTCCATTCAGGGTTGGTTTTCTTGTATTCTATTTCCATCTCTTCTTCCGTAAGCCATCGACCATCTTTCAGTATCCCTGACTTCTCTAGAGCCTGCCGGACAGCATGGTCACAAGCGCATGAGAAACGAAGGAGGACCTGTCGCAGCTCCGGACTGAGAATGTTGGGGTCTTTGCCATAGGCGTTCTCCTGGTTGGGGATGGTTGAGCGGACTGAGGCAGCAAGAGAGAGGGAATTACTCCTTTCTCACGGCCTCCTGCATTGTAGTTGGAAAACAAGGAAGACATGCTGACGGACTGCTTCTGACGAAACAATTTCAGTTCAGTCACGGCGTACCAGTCGGCAAGGACCTGTCGTTGGTTTCTGCTCCTTGACTTGACCCTGCTAGGCAGGGGCTGGACGAGAGAACACTTCTGCCAACTGTATGAAGACATGAAGGTAGCAGGAACATCTCACCTCGAGCGGCTTCATGGTCTTGCCATGGAGCCCGTGAAGGCCTGACCATGCATCTCACTCCCTCCTCTGTTCCTCCTCAACCCCCGTTGTCACTGCTCAGCCCATCTATCCCACAGGAAGTCCTCATCTCCCTTCATGGTCTTCTCCTCTCCTCCTCTTATCTTCGTATCCTCACCTTGGAAGGCTTCTCCTTCTCCTGCAAGCGCCACCATCGCCACCATCGCCACCATCGTGCGAGCTACTAGCCCCTGCATCGCCGGCCCCACCAATCCTAAATTTACTCAACTTTTTAGTCCTTCCGAGCCTGCCCCACCACTGGCAGTACTCAAAGTTTGCGCCCCCCGGTCCCCCGGGGCCGCGCCCCGGGCTGACTCGGCCCGGTCACCACCGCGGCGGTCGGGCGGCAATCATGGGCCGGGCCCGGGGCACGGTGGGGCGCGGCGTGCGGCCCGGCTGACTTGCGCACACGGCGCCGGACCTTCACGGAACCGGCCGGGCCCGGGGCCCGGGCTGACTCAGCACGGTCGTCGGAGTGAATGGGGTGGTTTTCTGGTTTAAAGGGGGGTGGAGGTACTACCATCTTAAAACTCGTTTTTATCAGCGGCCGCTTCTCTATTCCATGGAGAGAGCGAGAGTGGGATAGGTGGATGGACATGGATGGATGGAGAGAGGGAGGGGAGACAGAAGCGGGAATGGGCAGGAGAGAGAGCGTGATGAATGTGTGGATGAATCCAGGAAGAAGGTGAGAGAGAAGGTGACCTCAGAGTTGGAGCAGAGGTACAAAACTTCACGGGTGCTTCAATTTCATACTGAATGTGTAGATGTTCTGTTCTTCTGTAACCTGGCCTCTGCAGGTTCCTGCAAATGAGTTTTAGGGAGTATTGTGAAGTGTCTTCGCCATGATTACTCATTGCATGCACGGAAAGAAAGTGCTGCTGACGGAATTCCCATAAGATGAAAAGAAGAGAGCACCGGATATTTGCCTTGCTATCTGCAATATCGATGGCATTCCCAAAGTCCGTCTTCTTATCCCTGTCGTGGACAACTCAATCGCACTCTTATCCCAACATTTATTCCGCAACTTTTCAAGCATTTCAATCTTTCTGCCCAGTAGATTCCGTCAAATTTCAGAAGAAACACCCCTGGAGCAAAAATACATGGCGTCCGAAGCAAGTCAAGAAGTCCGGTGTGCACCTCTTCGCACTCTTTTTTAATGTTGACGATGATGTTGGTCAGGCGGTGTTACATTCCGTTCCTCTCTCAACAAGCACGTTTCGTCTCGCCCATTCCCCCAATCCACGAAGTTGAATACATTTCGACCACTCTCTCGACCAGCCTTCCGAGCGGGCTACGGCAGATTCTGCTCATCCGGTGCAGGTAGTGACGATGCAGCACGAGACCAGATCTTGGTTATCGTTGAGTCTCCTTCAAAAGCCAAGATCATTCAAAGTTTCCTCGACTCCCTCTACGTCGTTGAGTCGTGCATGGGTCATGTTCGCGATCTCCCCCAGAGTGCCAAGTCTGTTCCTCCTGAATTGAAAGCTCGCTTCGGGAAGGTGGTTGGTGTGGATCCTGACAACCACTTCGAGCCCCTCTACGTCACTCTTCCTGGCAAAGAGTCAGTGATCAAAAAGCTGGAGGGGATCCAGCGCAAAGCAAAGGAAGTCATCCTTGCGACCGATGAAGACAGAGAAGGGGAAGCAATCAGTTGGCATCTGCTCGAGCTGCTGAAGCCTAAAGTTTCTCACCCACGTCTCTTGTCGCTGCTTAGCTTGTTGTAGGTGCCGGTGAAGCGAGCTGTCTTCCACGAGATCACCAAGGATGCCATCACTCGCTCGTTCCAGTCGTTGCGATCCATCGATCTCAACCTTGTCCATGCACAGGAGACGCGGCGAATTCTGGATCGTCTTGCCGGGTTCACCATGTCGCCGCTGTTGTGGAAGAAGATAGCTCGCGGGTGAAGAGAAGCAGTGAGCGCTTGCCACTGACTTGTCGCAGGCTTTCTGCTGGGCGAGTACAGAGTGTGGGGATGGCGATCATAGTGCGACGAGAGCTGGAGAGACTATCGTTTGTTCCTGCTGCTTACTTCGACTTGCGAGCAAACCTCTCAGCGGTAGAAGGCAGCGATGCCAGGCACTTCAGCGCCATGGTAGTTGAGGTGGAAGGGAAGGGGAAAGTAGCAACAGGAAGGGACTTCGACGCGAAAGGGCAGCTCCACGAGAGCTCAGGGAGAGGAAAATTGATCCACCTTGACAAGGAGTCTGCAAACAGCCTCATGGAAGGACTGAAGCAGCAGGGAGCTAGCTGGAAGGTGAAGAAAGTCGAAAAGCGGGCACAGCGGCGCAAGCCTCCTCCTCCTTTCATCACCTCTACTCTGCAGCAGGAGGCCAACAGAAAGTTGTCGCTTAGCAGCAAGGAGTGCATGAGGACGGCGCAGAGGCTGTACGAGTCAGGCCTGATCACCTACATGAGGACAGACAACCCCATCCTCTCCGACTCTGCTCTTACCATCGCCATCAAGCGTGCCGCTGAGCTCTTCGGACCCGATGCTGTGCAGCCTGCAGGTGAATTCTACGCTGCCTTTCTTGCCTTTTTTTATGCTTCTTTTCGCCTCTTTTTTAATGCTTACTCAGCGTGTTTTTCTCCTCCCCCTTACCTCTGATTTTGCGTTTTCTGATCTTTTCGTTCTCCGCGCTATTTCCCTC
Organism: Guillardia theta CCMP2712; assembly: GCF_000315625.1. Classification (NCBI taxonomy): domain Eukaryota; class Cryptophyceae; order Pyrenomonadales; family Geminigeraceae; genus Guillardia; species Guillardia theta. Next base: position 705,595 of record NW_005434668.1, read on the forward strand.
TGACATGCCCTGAAAGATGCTGCTCGAAAGAACATCAAGAAACCCAAAGGGAGTCAAGAGGCGCACGAACCGATCCGACCGGTGAGACAGGAGCTTCTCTCCTCCTCTGAGGCACATGGCAGGCTGTCTCCGATGCAAGGGGCACCTTCCTGCTCCCCAAGGAGACTAAGCTGCAAGGAAAGGAGGCGAGGAGATCAAACGGCTGCTGGTCTGCGACTGACAACAGCTCAGGCGGAGCTCTACGAGCTGATCTTCCAAAGGACATTAGCATCTGTCATGTGCGACGCTGAACTTGACTTGACATCCGTCGACATTCTTGGACAGGTCCTTGTTCTTCCTATGTGCTCCTTGTCCTGTATGCCTATCTCACCCTCTCTCTCGCCTCCCTCCAGCCGGCTGATCGCTCGCGAGACTCTGCCATCTTCCGAGCATCAGGACGAGTGATCCGTAAGCATGGGTGGATGCTTGCATACCTCGACTCGTCCGATGAGCAACAAGTCGACAGTCAACGACTCCCCTCGCTCCTCACCAACCAGGTCTCCCAGTCCTCTCCATCTCTCGCCAACCTTGTTCTCCTCACCTCGTCGCCTCCTTTTATGCAGGAGCTGCTCTGCTCTGAGTTGAAGGTGGACGAGCATTCGACGAAGCCTCCTGCACGGTACACAGAGGCGTCGCTAGTGAAGGAGCTGGAAGAGCTAGGGGTCGGCCGGCCCTCTACCTATACTCAGATCATAGAGACGCTTAAGGATCGGGAGTATGTCACCATGGATGGCAAGGCCTTGTCCCCCACCCTCATCGCGTTCGTCGTGACGCGTCTTCTTGAAACCTACTTCCAAGACTTCGTCGATACCTCCTTCACCGCCCGGTCGCTCTCTTCCTCGCTCCAGCGCTCACCCGCTGACTCACCTTCAAGGATGGAGGAGGAGCTAGATCGGATAGCACGAGGAGAGATGAAGAAAGAAGAGTATCTCAGTCGTTACTATCTCGGTGATGACGGGCTGCGGAACAAGGTGCTCGAGGGCTCTCGTCCTCCTTGTGCTCTTGGTGTTTCATCCTACTCACTCGGGTCAGGTGGAGATCTCGGAGTCGAGGATCATTCCCGAAGAAGCTCGACAGGTCAAGCTCCCGACGCTCGAGGTGAAGAGGAGAAGCATGTCCCGCCTGTGACTTGCTGCAGCCCTATGAGGATGAGTTCCAAGTGCTTGTCGGGTCCTATGGCGCTTACGTGCAGGCGAGAAGGAAAGAGGAAGGGAAAGAAGACAGCGAAGGAGGCGAGGGCAAGGAGGAGACTCAGCACAACCTCGTGAAGGCCAATATCCCGCAGACCTTCTGTAAGGATGTGAACCAACTGACGCCCGAGAGGATCCGCAAGTGCCTGGAGACGAAGCAGGTGGCTGCAAACTGCTTCTCCTCCTCTCAGCCGCATCTCAGGGTCCATACAACGGCATCCTGATCGGTCGGGACGACGACAATGAGCCGATCCTTCTCCGTGTCGGGCCTTATGGTCTCTACCTGCAGAAGGGAGAGGGAGAGGCGGAGGGCAAGACTGCCAAGAAGGTTGCGTTGCCGCAGGACATGGATCCTCAAGGTTGGCATCCTCCTCTATGCTTGCTTCTACCTTCACATCACCTGCTCATCTGACAGGCATCTCTCTTGAAACGGCCAAAGCTTACCTCAACCTTCCCCGAGTCATCTGCGATCATCCGGAGACAGGCTCGGCTATTCAAGTTGGCATCGGGAGATACGGGACGTTTCTCCTCTACCAGGTTTGACTTTCTCCCTGTGCTGCCTGCTAACTCTCAGATGGCAGGGGAGCTATCGCTCCCTCCCAGCGACAGACGACATCTTCACCCTCGACTGCTCTCGGGCCGTCGAGATCATCAACTCTGCTGCTGTATCCCCACGTTCGACCCGTGTGATCGCTGAGCTTGGCGAGGTTCGCAGAGGGAGGAAGAGGAAGAGCGTGGAGCTGACGAGATGAGCAGTACGAGCGGCGGCGAGTGGCTGTCGTTCAGGGGAGATTCGGCCCATACATCAAGTGCGGGCTGGTCAACGCCAAACTGCCCGAACATCACAAGGACTCACCTGGTTTCAACTGCCTGCCTCACCCTCCGCATCTGACGCATGAGAAAGAGGACTGCACCTTGGAGGAGGCGATTGAGTCGATCAAGCTAAAGAGCCCGCAGAAGGGAAAGTCAACCCCCAAGAAGAAGGTCTTCACCCCTCCCCCTCCCCCCGCTTGTCTCCTTCCTCGAAACCGTTGAATCTTTCCGTCTCCTCTCTCGTCGTCTCGTCTCGTCTTTTCTCCTCTCTTCATTTTCCTCTCTCCTTCCTGCCTCACGTGAGTCCTTCAGGACTCTCCAGCTTCGAAAGGGAAGGCGGAGCAGTCAGCGAGTCCTTCCAGGAAGTCTCGCAGCTCCTACGCCATCTTCAGCGCCGAGAAGAGGCCGCAGGTTCCTCTTGCCTTCCGCCTCGACTTGAGCTGAGGCGAAGCAGCTCAAGGAGAAGGGGCTGAGCTTCGGAGAGATCTCCAAGGAGCTTGCGAGCATGTGGAGCGAGCTCTCGCAGGAGGACAAGGCCCCCTATGATGAGATGGCGCGACTGGAAAAGCTCAAGTACCAGGAGGAGTCAGAGGAGGAGAGGTGGTCTGCTGCTCCTCGAGGCTCGTCTGAGACACATGCCATCAGCAGGACGTCGACAAGTACAAAATCGAAGAAGGGAGGCAGCTCCTCTACCCGAAGCTCCGCGACCAAGAAGGCTGCGATTTCACGGCTCAAGTCCATCAACAAGACGACCAAGAAGCCTCTGTCCGCATACCTTCACTTTTGCAGTGAAAACCGTCCGCTGCTGGCCCAACAGGGGCTCAGCTTCGGGGAGATATCCAAAAAGCTCGCGGTCTGACAGGTTTGTTGGGCTTCATTGTTGTGACAGATTCATGATACAGGAAAACTGGAGGGCGGTCGATGAAGCGACCAAGCGCAAAGTAAGAAGAGCGAGGAAAAGATTTGAACTGACAAGATTTTGCAGTACGAGGACATGGTGAGGAAAGAAAAGATGGCTCTTGGACAGGACGATTCTACTTGAAAGGAGAGAGCGTTCAAAATGCAATTAGTTTGCTAGTCATTCATCAGCAAAAAATGACATTACTCAGACTTGGAAGGAATATTGATGCTCATTCTAGTTATCTAGCACAATCATAGTACAAAAGATCGTTTAGCTTCAGTCAGCATCATCAATTTGCATGCTCCACATAGACTTTCTCGATCTTATCACACTCCATTCTGTCAAGAATCTGTCCGAGCGTATGATCCAGGACAATGTCTGCCAGATTCTTCTCTCTTGGCACACTCCTGCTTCAAAACATGTCACAAACAGACTTGCCTTCGTCACCGCTTACCTTGACGACTTGGGGGATGGAGCAACAAGAGACGAAGGCAAGACGTCAGCATGCCGAGAGGTCTCCTCCTTGCTTCCTCGTCCATTCTCGAGCTTCACGGCTGGGCCTGCCCCCGTCTTGCTCACTGCGCCTCGCTTGATCTCTACCTCCAGCACCTCTGATCCGAACACTCCTTCCCTCCTCACCTTCAGCCTGACTGCCTTCCCGGCCTCTCCGGCCAGCTGCCGGCCTACCTCCTCTAGCGTCTTTCCCGCAGGCTTCTTGTCTATCTCCAGGATGACGTCACCGTGGTTGATCTTGCCGCTCAGCTCGGCTGGTCCCCCTCGCTGTATGCTGCTCACTGCGATGCTGCCCTTGCTCGTCTTGGTCACCTCAATGCCTATCCCTTCTCTCCCTCCCAGTAGCATCGCCGCCTGGTCTGAGATGCTCGTGATCATGTTGCCAAGCAGGTCCTGCCGAGGCGACGCTATCTCTGCTCCTCGAGTGCTGCTGCTGTTGGCAGGCGACCGTTGAGGCGTGCGCTTGCCGTCCTGGGCTGGGCCTGCCCCCGTCTTGCTCACTGCGCCTCGCTTGATCTCTACCTCCAGCACCTCTGATCCGAACACTCCTTCCCTCCTCACCTTCAGCCTGACTGCCTTCCCGGCCTCTCCGGCCAGCTGCCGGCCTACCTCCTCTAGCGTCTTTCCCGCAGGCTTCTTGTCTATCTCCAGGATGACGTCACCGTGGTTGATCTTGCCGCTCAGCTCGGCTGGTCCCCCTCGCTGTATGCTGCTCACTGCGATGCTGCCCTTGCTCGTCTTAGTAACGCTCACCCCTATGCCGACATGATTGTTACTTGGTGAGAGGAGGCTACTGAAGAACTTGTCGAGTTGTACAGGAGAAGTTTGAGTGGGAGTAGTTTGATTGTCTTTGCCTGTCTTCCTAGCATGCGAAGAATTTCCGCTGTGTGTATCCGGTGACTTGACAGATGTAAGCATATCACGGACGAGATGATCGAGCGACTTCTTGTCTCCTTTATCGAGTGACTTCTTGTCTCCTTTATCTTATCTATCTTCCTGCCTCTACCTCCCTCTCTTCTTCTTCCTCTACCTCCCTCTCTTCTTCTTCCTCTACCTCCCTCTCTTCTTCTTCCTGCTTCCTCTTCCTCTGTTTCTTCCGCTGTCCCGTTTTGTCATGTGAAGTGCTAAAACTGTAGCTTGAAACCGCGACGCCGGCAGACCCCAGCAACCGTTGAACCGTTGAACCCCGAACTGCCCAGCCCGCCTCAGTCTGCCGCCGTCGATCCGATGGCGCACTGCCCGGTGGGCCCGGACAGCCGCATGCGGGGGTGACAGGTGTGACTGAAAGATTCAACTTGGGAGAGCATCCCATATGTTTATATGAATCAATGACCTACGTCTACTCGCCATCATCGCTGCTAGCACTTCCGTTCTTCCTCGCTTCCTCCTCCTTGTATCGCTGCTCCACCTGCTCCACCTCTTAGTGCCTCCTCTCCCTTCGTCTTCATGCACCGCTAGGCGGATACGAGTGAATGGATTCCACGTCGTCTGCGGGTTCATCTCCCTACCAAAAGTTCAGCGACTTCCCCCCCCTCCCCCGGCGCCCCTCTCCTCCTCTTCCTCATTGATCTACCGCTCTCTTGCCGTCCGGATGTTGTCCTTCACTCTCACCTGCCACTGCTTGTAGCCCTCTGAGATGCCTGCTCGCTCCTCAGACTCGCCCGAATGATCGCATGCTCACCGCTCTCCAGCCCCTCGCCTGCGTCATCGAGCGACGCGTACACCTCCTTGGTGCTCTCGTAGAGCAGGGGGATCTGTCGAGATTCAGGGAGGAGCGGAGGAGGAGCGGAAGCACCTTGTAGCAGAGGAACCCGATGGCGGCTGACGCGATCTCGCGAGGAGGGATCTTGGGGAAGCCACCTGATCTTGAGATGAGAAGGGAGAAACCGGTGGAGCGAGAAGAGGAGGAGAGAGCAAAGTCGAGATAAAGGGGAGGGAGGACGATGCTGATTCTGATTCTGATTCTGATGATGATGATGATGATGAGGAGGAGGCAAGCGAAGGTATACCCATCGCCTCAGAAGCATCTTGGTTGTAGGTGAACTGCAGGAGGAAGTGAAGAAAGTCACTGGAGCAGGCAAAAGGGGCAGGAACAACCTTGAAGTAGAGAGCGACGAATAGAGCTAGAGGAGCGAAGAAACGCGGAGACAGCAGCGGAAGCCCCGCATTCTTTCACATGAGTTTCAGAGCTCGAGATGGTGGTGGAGATGGTGCGAGTGGAGTTCAAAGAGGTTCAGGAGGAAGAGGACAGTGAGGAGATAAGGAAGCGGAAGGGGAGGAGGAGGAGGATGAAAAGGGTGAGGGTGAGCAGGTGGAAGAGGGAGAAGTTTTGATTCACCTGTGCCCCACCAGGCCTGACGTCCTCAACCTGCCTGAACGCGAGTGAGGGGACGGACAGGGGCAGTCGAAGTTACATGGCAAGCAAGCTGATGTAGGCGACGGAAGCCAGAGCTCCTGCAAGCAAGAGAGGTGAATTTAAATTTAAGAGAGGAGCGAGTGAGCAAGTGAAGTGAGGGGAGGGGGAAGGAGGAGGGGGAGAGGTGCGTGTGTTCACCTAGCGCGAAGCTTGACGCACACCCTTGATCAACAAGAGCGAGTCCGATGCTGGGGGAGCAGGTCAAGCGGAGCCAGGAGAGGGAGCAAGAGACACCTCCCTGCGAGACCCAACGCTCCTGTGTTGACGAGGATCTGAGACTTGAGCTGCGAGATCATCATCAGTCCCTTCAATGCTTGAGCCCCCTACCCGTCCACCACCACCACCACCTCCTCCCCCATCCAGTATTTCAACCCCCTCCTCTTCCCCCATTGCTCGATTCTGCTTCTCTCAGCTCGGTCGCCTCACCTGGCTGTACTCCTCCAGCCCGATGGCTCGCGCTGTCTCGTTCACCACCACCGGCGTGTTGCCGAAGTTGCGCGCGTTCTCGACCTGAAGACTCTGATGACAAGAGCTCGAGACCCTCCCCTCCCCTCACCCGCCACGCGTCCTGCTCCTCCACGTACTCCGCTCGAGCCGGACGGATCTGAGAAGTAGGTATCAGGGAGGCTGGAAGGATGAGCCAAGAGGAGGAATGAAGTGAAGGAGAAGGAGGAGGAGAGATAGGATGGAGTAGGGAAGGAGGAGGAGGAGTGGAGAAGGAGAATGGGAGGAGGGGCAGGAGAGGAACCTCGCTGACGTCAAACCATCTCTTGATGGGCTGCCGCCATGGGCTGTAGGTCTTGCCATAGAGCGAGGGGCCGACCTGGAGTTGGAGTGAGAGGGACAGCAGAGACGCACGAGAGGAGGCAGGAAGAGAGAGGAAGAAGGAAGGGAGTGAGTGTGAGGCAGAGGAGAGGTTGAGAGGAGGGAGAGGAGGGAGAGGAGGTTGGAACTTCAAGACTTTCGCTCACTTGGTTGAGCTCGATGATGTCAACATTCCATGACATCCTTGAGTCTATCCACTGCCCTTCTCGTCATGCCCTGCCGCCGACTCCGACCCATCACCCCCCCCAACCCTCTCCCTCACCAGACCATCACCCCCCACCCCCGTCTCCCTCACCAGACAGATTGTTTTTCCTCGTCCTCCCTTTCACTCTTCCTTCCTCACTCTTTGAACCCCCAACCCGCCTTTCCTTGACTTTTTCATCACACTTTCTTCTTTCTCTCTCTTCTCCTCCTCCCTCCTCCCTGAATCTCACCTGTGTGTTCTCTACAACTGCAACCATATCTTCGTTCGCCCACTACACGCGCGTCAAGCTCCCGGAAAGCAGAGGAGGAAGAGGAAACCTTTCCAGGACAGAGAACAATGTCGCCGACCTGAGGTACGACGTAGCCCCGAGGGTCAATCTCCAGCTGAGAGATGGCTTCTGCAGCAAGCCATTATCCCGCGTGTCGTGCAGGACGAGCGCAAGTCGTCAATGGCAGCAACGGACACGCGTCATCGCACCTTGAGCTTTGAGTCGATGATGTCGGACATGTCATTCTACGAGTAGCAAGCACGTCAAGACAAGAACTATCTCTTCCAGCACTCTCACAGCGTCAGAGTCCTTCCCTCCTGTCATGCTCAGCGCGGTCGAGCATGTCAAGGTCGGTCTCCTGCAAGCGCATTTTATCATCTGCTGGCAAGGCTTCTCAAGTACCTTCGCTCCATGGTGTGAAGAGCCGGCTGCTGCTGGCACCTCCGATTCATCTGCAACATCGACGATGGCGAGAAAGCATCCGCATGGTCTACCAGGGAGAGCGAGAGCAGCAAGACCATTGCCATGCTGCTTGTGGTCCACATGAGGAACCTCGCCGCTCGTCCTTGAGAGGATCTCCTCCTTGACGAGAACATGACCGCAACTCTCCGAGTCGTCAGCCCTGCAAACTTCGTTTGTCACAACCACCTCACACAAGTCAAACATGTTCAGACGCAAAGCAAAACATTGGCGGACATGGAGCGCCAGGACAGAGGAGGGAGAAGTGTAGTACAGCAGAGCAACAGGCAATGAAGTTGGAGAAAACATTTAATGTCCGGCGAAGCGATTGGATGAGACTGAGTAGAGCTATGAGTGGGCAGGAGAGGAGAGGAGAGGAGAGGAGAGGAGAGGAGAGGAGCAGAGGGGAGGGGAGGGGAGGGGAGGAGAGGAGAGGAGATGCAGGGCGAGCAGGATCAGTCCTCAAGGGTGCATGCAACAACGGCCGCCTTGCATGGCCACCGTGTGGATTCTCGTTTATTGACTGAAAAAGAAGGGCAAACCTGGGTGGCTGTCTGGGTGGTTTCTGAATGAAGCAAGAGCGGGGATGAGGGTAAAGAACGTGTGAGGGGATGAGGGCTCAGAGGATTCAGAGACTTGGGTAAGTGGGGGATGAGGGCATGAATTTCACGTGCAGAAGGCGAAAATGAGTTTCTGGGGGGAGACCATACAAGGTTAGAGGAAGCGGAGGAGGGGGGAGGGGGAGGGGGAAGCGAGGAAGAGGGGGGAGGGAGAAATGATGCGAGGGAGGTATGGGAAGGGACAGGGAGAGAGGGGAAGGGCGGGACCGACAGGACATTTGTCCGTTCTTTCATCAAGTCTGATTGCTCAATAGCAGGAGAGTCAGAAATCTCTGACAACGAGGTAGACATCGCCATCACTCGAGCAACTGTCCGGTAGACCAATATCACCCCTCTTTCATTCCTGATTCATGAGGGCAGGAGCTCACTCAAGGATGGGGCCAAAGCATCCCTGCTCTTCAAACATGTGACCGCGATGACAGAATGTCGGGATGTAACAGGAGATGCAGGAGGAGGCAAACGAGTGGATGTTCGCTTGTCATTTCATCGGCTCCGTCAAGGTTGTCGCCCTCTAGAGTCAACAACCCCGATGACGAGTTTACCCAGGAGTCCCTCCCCCTAAGCATCTTCGTCACCTGTGGCAGTAAAGTATCCTTCAAGGTATTCGCCCCTTTGATTCACGTCCAGCTCATCAACACATTGCTGTAACCATGTCGAACAGGTCAACGGAGGCTGTTCGGTGGATCTCTCGGGATACCAGGCGCTTCCTTTCTTCGATGACATGTCAGACGAGGACTCAGAGGATGGCATGCTCATGGAAGACGAGGCCAGCGATGTCGAGGAGGAGGAGGAGGAGAAGGTAGTCCCTCCTGACAGCACGACCAAGAGGAAGCGTGAAGACAAGAAGGAGGAAAAAGAGACCCGCAAGACAGCCAAGACAACTGAAACTGCGACGGTAAAAACCAACGAAAACTCAAGCAAAGCCAGCAACCAGCAGGTGCAGAAGAGCCAACCCAACGGAGAAGCGAAAGCCAAGAACGAGGAGAAGGCGAAGGGGCAGGAGAAGGCGAAAGAATCTGAAGCCAAGAAGAACTTCATTCCGGCGCCCTCCTTCCAAGGCAGCAAGCCAGGCTACGTCTTCAAGAAGGACAAACAGGGCCTCGGATACTACCTTGACAAGAAGCCCGAGGTCAACGATGTCTCAAGGCTGTAGCGGTCTCATCAGCTTTCAGGTCTCGACGACTACTTCGGCTAAGGGAAAACAAAACAAGCAGTCGCAGGCCGACGCTTGGGCGGTTGTGATGAGAGATGGTCAGAGTAAAGTCTGATTTGAAGCAGGAGAAGAAGGTGGAGCAGATGAAGGTGCATCAGGGACCTGGAGGATTGAAGTGGAAGTAAGCCTTCTCTTGTTACTTGCCGTCCTCTGAGCTCAACTATCAAGGGACCTTGCCGTTGGGACTGGCGAAGAAATCCGCAAAGGCATGCGAGTGAGCATGCATTACAAGGGAAAGTTGAGCAAGAACGGCAAACAGTTTGACTCCTCCTTCGGACGGGGCCCCTTCACGTACGACTAGACTAACATCGCTTGATGACCTCACGGCCGTTGAAGGTTTCGATTCGGAGCTGGCGAGGTGATCAAGGGATGGGACCTTGGGTTGCAAGGGATGAAAGTGGGAGGAAAGCGCATCCTCGAGATCCCCTCCGCGCTCGGTATGCCTGCAACGCCACACCTTCTACGCATGACCATGCTTGACAGGATACGGAAAGCGAGGAGCCGGCAAAGACATCCCTCCCAACTCTGACCTGACCTTCGAGGTGCAGCTCCTCAAGTGCCAGAGGTAGTTCTGTCACGCATCGATGCAAAAGGGAGGAGAGAGAGAGAGAGAGAGAGAAGAGAGAAGGAAGAAGGAGGGGAGGTAGAAGATGGTTGATAGTCTTTTGCTGGTCAGATCTTTACATAGAAAACTGCGATAGTCTATTAAACACATGCAATACAGAGGAAACGAAGGAGAGAAAATATCACATTTGGCTCATCTGCAGTGATGGTCAGAATACTTGATATGCATCATTGGACACAAGTTATCCGCACCGTTTGACAAATGTCTGGAACGACGCAAAGAATGGTGCCTGGAGGAATCCAATCCGTCAACAATTCTGGATTCATACTTCGCAGCGATCGCTCGGGAGTTCGAAATCTCTGTGCATGAAGTTAGTCACATTCAGAGGGCGAACGGCAAACAACCAGTGCAGCATCAGCGATGCTTGTGTTTTGAATGATGGGGAATGTAGGCCCGAAGAGCAAGACTCCACTAGTACCCAACGCGTATGGGTTTTGAATCTGAATATTTGCGCTCCACAGTTGTAGCCAATCGATACGGTAATCGTGAGCAATTTTGAGCAAAGTTTCATCGGTCCTGATACAAACCTTGCACTTATTCACACGGAAGATAGTGCAAAAAACTCGCATTTGCAAATTGGGGTACGTTTGGTCCTGAAAAACCAAACAAGCCTTCATCTGTAAAGATTGCTGCCCCCTCGTCGGGGTGTAGCGAATTTCTTGTCTTGAAATCTCATAAGTGGGAGATGTACAAGCAAGAGTTCGGTCCCAGCAGACTTTGACAGCTTCTCTGCTTGAAAGGGTGGCGCCTGGTGGAAGCGGGTTGGATTGATCTACGATGGCATGCGGTTTGTACAGGCCTTGCTGGAACCCCATGTAGTCGATGGAGCTTGCAGTCGATGGAAAATCTCTTGCTTCCCAGGAGGTGAAGTTCCAAGAATAATCACATCCCACCGTCAGATCCAAATACGTTGGATTATCCATGGTACCATTGGTAACAACCGAGCCCTGCACCTGAATATTTGGCAGAACAACCTCCATCGCGAAGCATGTCAGATTGGTCTGATTGGAAGCAGAAACATTGTTGATGTAGAATGTTGACGAGTGAATCTCTCTTGCTGTGAAGCAGAAACGGTACTTCAATCCAGCCTGACTCAAATCCGGAGTGAACTTTACCCCTCTACTGAAGAAATATTGACTATATCCGGGATTCGACAGGCTATCGAAGCGTACCGAGATGAGGTTTGTGAAGACACTGGCAGTGAGAATATCATTCAGACCTCCTCTCAGATTGTCGATGTTCATGGAGTTTGGATATCCGGGATCTGAGACAAGATCTATTTGCACTGAGTCCATCCTTGGGTCTGCAGTGATGCCGATAGCATTGTTGTCCTTGAAATAAACCCTCTTATCCAGGTACTGCCCCACCCCGAGATACGTCTGTAGCTGCAATGCATTGTCCAAGTAGCAATATGAAGAGAAAGGAGGACATGCAGGCACGTAGAATGGCGGCAACTGTATGTAGTAATAGTAACAGAGTCTGTCTGACCGGACAGTGGGGGCAGCAAGGTCCGCAACCTGCACGCAAGCCATGTAGTATGGGTTGATGTAATTCTCAAAGCTGCCGTGCATAGGATGATAGATTGTGAAGTTAATCATCGTTCTATTCGTCATGTAATCGACTCGCCACATTGTGAATGACATGTTGCAAGACGTCGTTGCTGTGGTTGCGCCTGAGCCATACAGAAACTGACAGACGACAACAGAGTTGTCGAAGGCAATGGTGCCTGCTGCTGTTGCATTGGAGTCAGCGTCATAAGCTTGAACTCCTCCCACTGTCACTGTATCCCCCGCATAGATGTAGTTCTTCATGTCCACTCCTGGTGGCCCTTCCAGCGTTGGAACCATGGCAAGAGAGGGGTTCAGCAGCATCAGCAGCGTCACGAGCAGAAGTGGCGAGGGAGGACAAGTCCCTCGTCGCTCCTCCATGCTGTTCCCTCCTCTCATCTTCGCATGCTCCCTCTACCGAAGAGCCGCCTCTACCCCCCACCTTCCCTCACACAGCACCCCCTACCCCCGTTAGGACCTCACTACCCTGGAAACCCCCAGATAAATAACCCCTTTAAAAGCTCTACTACCCCCCTTCGCTGATACCCAGTGAGTCCTCTAGTCAAATTGCCGGGAAGGTCTCCGAGTCCCTCAGTGGCCTCATTGAACTCCGAGTGGGCCCGGACTCCCGGCCCGGCCTCTCCGAGCCAGCCTCAGCCACGGCAGTCCCGACGGCCGGGCCCCGGTGTTTGACAGCGACGGTTGAGATGTGAGGGGATGCGGTAACGGCCGTCGGAGAGACCCAAACAAGTGACCCTTGGAGCCAACTGACCAGTCGCGGTCACTCTCCCCGGCAGTCATTCCTGAGATCTGTAGGGGTAGTACCGGGTGGTATGAGGGTGGGAGGTGGGGTGATGAGGGGTGGTCTTCCCCACCTCGAGGAATGTCAGGAGTGTGACAGGAGGAACAAGCCGAGCAAGGGGAATGCCAAAGCACGAGGGAGGAATACACATTGAAATGTAATTTCAAAGATTATTCTAAAACTTGAACTTTCGAGATCAACAGTTCAAAATGGAAATTCCCTGAGAGAGCCCCCATCATAGCTTCAAGGCAGTAAAACAAGGTCAAGGGGTAATAAAAGGGTCATCAGGACCGGTAATTGATAACCCCCTACCCCCCTCTCTGAAATGTTTCGGATTATTCCCCCGCCCTACCCTTGAAAGCCATACAGGGTCTTCTTACTTGTGAGACTAAAAGCTAATTTTAAAATGTCAAAAGATATCCCTTTGACATTTTTCTTCTTTAATAGTATTTTTCTATTTTATAAATAACGACTAAAAATACCTTTAAACATAATAATTTGTGAAATATACCAAAAGAGATAGTTTCGAGTACGTACCTTATTTCCCCTTGTCATCCATTAGTTCCTTCTTCCTCCTACATCGTTCCCCTCGTTCGCAATTCGTTTATCCCCTCCTCCTCTCCTCTCTTCTTCCCCCCTCCCTTCTGCAATCCTCCCTTCCCGCAACTAGCTCACAAGGGATTTTCAAGGATTCGATGCACACAAAGACAGCACGCGTGATAAATGAACATGATCGAAAGGAATGCTCTATCAGCGCGTGTGTACCCTCGAATCCTAGAAGCAAGCAGTTGGTCGATGAAATCGAAGCCACCAACTTTGCATCGCTGCCGCACACTAACAGCAGCTCGAGCCTAGCACATGAGCCAAGACAAAGTTGCGATTCCTCCCAGGAGATCTCGTGCGTGATCTCCGCCTGCAAGGGTTGGCTGTCGAAGGCCCTGTCCATGGCCAGACCCGGACAGACCATCTACGTCCCTCAAGGAGTTTACACGGAGAGCTGCACGCTGTCGTTGAGCGTGGATGGTGTGAAGATCAAGCCCGAGAGGAGGAACGGGGAAGACGCGCAGGTGACGTTCGTGGTAGAAGGCAGGAGAGACTTTCTGAGGTCAAGCGGTCTGGGCTGTGCGGTGTCGGGCATCAAGTTCACTCATGTCCCTGACCAGACGGCTACCGAGAGCGAGACGGAAGACTGCAGGTCGGCGATGACAGTGGTGGGAGGAAGCTTGCAGGTAGAGGAGTGCTCGTTCGAGGAGCTGTCTTGCTACGCCATCCATGTGCGCCGGAAGTCGAAGACAAATGTCATCGCGTGTAAGTTCAGCCGATGCAAGGAGGTGGCGATTGCCTGTCAGGATGCTTCAGTTTCGCGGGTGTTCGACTGTGTGTTCGATGGCAACTTGTCCTTCAGCATCTGGTTGTCGGGTCAAGGAGGAGGAGAGTTTGTTTCCAACTTCATCAAGCATAACAACAAGTGCGCCATCGTGTGTGCCGACGAGTCGCGAGGAAACTTCAGGAACAACGTCATCACGCGGGGCAACCAGGGGGCGTTCTGGCTGCAGGACTCTTCTTCCTGCAGGCTGGAGCGCAACGTCATGTCGAAGAACAGGAAGGCAGCGGTGCAGGTCAGCGGGAGGAGCGACCCCGTGCTGATCCGAAACAAGGTAGTGGACGGGGAGGGGGGTGGGATAGTGCTGCATGACGAGGCTAGAGGAAGCTTCATCGGCAACTTCTTCGCCTACGGGACGAGAGCAGGGGTCGGAGTGATGGATGCTGCGGCTCCTCTCTTCGTGGGGAACGAGATCTCCTGTAACGATGGAGGAGGCGTGATCGTGGCTGGCCGAGGGCAGCCTGTCTTCATCAAGAACCTGGTCAAGAGGAACGGGTTCGTGGGGTGTTGCTTCAAGGAGGACTCGACTCCGCTGCTGCAGGAGAACGAAATCACTGAGAACAACGGCTTTGGTCTGCTGCTGCAGGGCAATGCCAAGGCTTGCGTGCAAGATGGGTCGATAGTCAACAACGTGCGAACAGGCGCGAGCCTGTTCGACTGCGCGGCTCTGACGCTTGCTGGCTGCTGCTTCCGCACCAACGACAAGCTCTGCCAGCGCATCGGAGTACATCTACATGACAGCAGCGGGATGCAGATGGAGAAGTGCAAGATGACGGGGCACGGCGGGAGCTGCGTGAAGATGGAGGGAAGCAGCATGTCGGCGATGAGGAGCAACGAGCTGAGCTGCTCCTCCTTCGGACTCACGATGAGCAGGAAGGCTTCGGCGAGCCTGGAGGGGAACCAGATCGTCAACTGCGGCGAGGATGGTGTCATGCTGTCTGATCAGGCGGAGATGTACGCGTGCAGGAACAGCTTCAACGACAACAGAGGCAGCGGGGTGAAGAGCGTGGGGAGCTCAGTGTGCCTGCTGCAGCACAACGTTCTGATGGGCAACGGCAGAGGCGCCTCCTTGTCCTCTCTCGGTCAGTGCATCGTGCGGGGAAACCGGATCAGCGACAACTCTGTCTGCGGGCTGCACGTGCGGGGCAGCAACGTGACGGTGATGGAGAACGCCATGTTCGGGGAGCAGGAGAGAGTCTTGAGCTTCGGAGAGAAGGCGAGGTGTGACGTCATCGGCAACGTGCTGATGCACAAGAACGGAGTCAGGATGTCGTTCCCCTCAGACCGCAGCGAGGACGTCTTCCTCCGAGACAACGCCCTCCAGTTTCCCCCCAGCGACGAGGGGAAGGTGCTCACCCTGTCCTCCCTCCCCCGCCACTTCCTCGCCCACAACGTCGCCGTCACTTCCAAGACACGCGAGCTCATTGATTGCACGCTGGACCTCATTGCATACTCCTTCTCCTCACCCTCCTCCTCCCCCTCCCCCTCCCCTCCCGTCAAACTTCAAATTCTTAATCCCGATGGCTCGAGCTGTCTTGCTGTGAGAGGTTAGAGGTCTTACAGGCTGTTTGTGCTGTCAGTGAATGCTTGTCATCCTGTTCATTCGTCTCTCTTCACTCACAAGCGATGTACATGAGGAGGTAGGCCTGGCATGCGAGAACTTCCTCCTCCTTCACCAGCACCACAGACGAATCGTCGCAGAAGAACCAGTCCCTCCCTCTCCTCACAAACGACGTGTAGTGACCTGAATCAAGCTTGCCGTTGTGTACAACCACCTACCATCTTATAAGCCTTTTCACATGTCAATCCTCGTCCTCGTCCTCGTCCTCATCTTTCGACCCTTTCTCGTCTCCATTCTCTGCTCGTCTCTTGGCCGCTTATTCTGAACGAGATCCTTCTCGTTCTCTCCCTCAAGTTCTATCTACCTCGATCCCTCCTTGCAAACGAGTTCATTTCAAGGGAACCCAAGTTCCCGGTTGCTTCTGCTCAGCTTCACTCACCGCATACAGGTGATAGACGCAGCTCTCTGTCTCCGCCTCCGCCTTCCCTGCTACAACAAAAGTCAGGGGAAACACGCAGCCAGCAGGATGAACCTTTCTCCTCCTCTTTTGCCTTCTCCTCGCTGCTGCTACTTCTCAAGTCAAAAGGAGAGAGGAAGGGGGGATGGTCGGAAAGCTGGGAGCTAGGAAGGAGCGGAAAGAGAGAGGAGGAAGAGGAGGACGAGCAGGAGATGAGAGGAGGAAGAGGAGGAACAGGCTCACCCTCTGAACACTTGCTTTGACATGTAAGGCGACATGTTGAGTCGCAGGGGAAATGTAACATGAGTATCAACTTTGAAACTCTGCTGGCCCCCTGCTCCTCCTCGTTGGGACTCAAAGCGCTTAATCTGCATGGCGACAATCTTAAAACTCCCTTCCACCTTCCTTCCCTCTTCTCTTCCCTGCTTGCCTCTCCTCCTCTCCTCCCTCCCCTCTCCTTGTCCTCTC
Source organism: Guillardia theta CCMP2712 (assembly GCF_000315625.1). Lineage (NCBI taxonomy): Eukaryota > Cryptophyceae > Pyrenomonadales > Geminigeraceae > Guillardia > Guillardia theta. The sequence continues at coordinate 721,901 of NW_005434668.1, forward strand.
CCCTTCACCTGGATGCACAGGCTCGGCGCAAGCTGCTCGATGGACAGCTGCTTGATTCCCGGCTGGTATCCCTTGCAGCTCTCACACCTTGAACGCGTCAGAGGCGGGCCCGTAAAGTCTCTTCCCACCTGTAGGACTGCGCGTCTAGCTGCTCCACCCTCGTGAACCACTCCAGACACTCGGACAGAGAAACAGTATCCCCTGCTCCTCCCCATCAGCCTCCCATCAGCCTCTCGCGCCCCCTCCTTCTTCTCCACACCGCTCTCGTCCGAGATCAGGTCGGCTGGTCTCTTGTCGCCCGCAGAGGAGGACGAGGAGTCGCCATGGCCCGACGAGCTGTCAGCGTCTGCACCGTTGAACATCCCCTGGACCAGGGGACAGAGGCTGCCATTCTCACTCGGCGCCTTGATCGGAGAGAGCCTGAAGAGGGCAGAGGAGGAAGTTGAGAGGCACTTCAGCGAGAAGGAGAAGCTCACGTGCGCAGCTCGAGGGAAATGTCAAGGAAAGGATCCCTGGTGATGGAGGAAGTCTTACAGCACATGCACGTCACATCCGATCGCATCCTCCCACGGAAAAGATTCTGCATCGCCCCCTGCTCCCCCTGCACACGGCAGGGTCAACAAGGAGAAAGCGCTGGGGAGAAACTCACGGTGACGTCGTTGGCGCAGGAGTTGTGAAGAGCGTCGAGGACAGAGATGAAGCACTCGTGCGCGTCTTGCTGCTCGTACCTGCGGACTCGTCAGATTGCAAGCATGTCAAGAAAGAAAAGGAGGATATGAAGGAGTGAGACAGAGGTGGTAGGGGGGCAGAGAGGAAGGGAGCTTGAGAGGCAAGGGAAAGCAGCGGACGGGAGTAGGTACCCAGCTAGGTGCTGACTTGATCGCCACATGTTGTAGAGGAACTGATGTGGAGTGTAGGCTGACTTGCCGCACTGAAAGAAGTCGTTGAGCAATCTGTCCATCTCGCAGCCCATGCACACTTGTTCCTGCATGCCGCATCACAGCTTCCTGCCCTCGCCCCAGTCCTCCTCCTGCCCCCACCTGCCGTCCTTCCCCCTCCCTCTTCTTCAAGCATCGGAAGCGGTTGTGGTAGTCGCCCAAGAAGTAATCTCTCACCCCGGGGTTGTGCACTAGCGCCTGAGACTTTCGTCAGCTCCTCCTCCTCCTCCGCCATCGCGCGCGTCATCGCCTGCAGGATGCAGTTGAGGAAGCAGGTGTTGCCCACGTTGTGAAAGCCCTTGAGCCCCGCGACCCCTTGGCTGCTGCTCGAGCTGCGAGCGTGCTCCTTGAGGAGGTCAACCTGCAGGCTCATCAGACGTGGCTCGGGTCCAAGAGGCGTGCTCGCCTCGTAGTCCGAGGGGATCCACACTCGCCGACGAGGAAGCAGCAAGTCCTGAGCTCTGCCTGTCGCTTCCTTGTGCGCGAGGTGAGAATCAGTCTTGCTCGACTCCGCCCTGTCGGCACTTGTCAGACTCGCTCGCTCGCAGCCTCCTCTCATACTGGGGCGCTCCCTCCTGCTGATCCTTGGATTTCTCGCCATTGCTACCAGAGGACTGCCACCAAGATGAGCGAGCTTCGAGGAGCAGGCAACAGACTACGAGCGCGTTGAGAATAGTTTCTCTCCTCTCTTCCAGCACAGCGTCGTAGACCTTTCACGACTCCGTCACGAACATCGTCGACAGATCCCCTCTCCCTCTTCTCACGTAGTTCTTGCAAGCAAAGCAGAAGAGCTCTCCACGTGCGACGTCAACAGCAATGTGAGCTTTGTTCGCCTCTGCGAACTCCTTCATGTGTCCGGCCTGGTAGCGGGATATCAGCGCAACAGACAACGAGGGCGGGAAGACCTCTAGGCAGCCGATGTAAACCTTGTGCAAGGAGAGAAAGAGCGTGCGGAGGGGCCCTTCATCGCCTGCGCATCATCGTATCATGCTGGGGAGAAAGAGCAGGGGAAGCGGCACATGTGAAGCATTTGGGAGGAGCGATAGAGCTCTTCTTGCTAGCTTTCTGCAACCGATACAGGTTGATCAAACGCAGAGAGGCTTCGTACGCCTGCTCAGAGTCAAACGGGCCAAGGAGCGCCAGCAGAGCTACGTCTTTCCAAGTCTCGCTCGTCATCCAGTCCTGAAGGAGGTCAGCCATCATCCCTCCTCTCCTTCTTTCACCTTGAGGTGCGCACATCCTTCTAGCCTGACCCTCGGCGGCGACCAGACGCTTGTCTGCGAGAGCTGATACTCTGACGAGCACATCAGCAGGAGCGAGGCAAAAGTGAGGGGCCACCTGCTTTGATCTGACTTGAAACGAGCAAGGGGCTGGATGACTCTGTTTTCGTCGCGCTCATCCTCTCTGATTTCTTCCTTGATCACTGGCCTGCATCCATCCCTCATCCCCATGGAACTTCTCTCATCTCCCAACTCGATCTCTCCGCAACTGCCACCATCTCCACCCGCTTCTCTTCGCCCCCTCCCCCCCCTCTCCCTCCCCCTTCCTCTCTCCTCCTTCCTCTTCAGCAAAGACTAGCACCTCCTGCCATCGAGAGCCCAAATCGAAAAAATTCAATAGAGATCGAAAAAAACCAAATCGATCCAATAGTTAAAATCAATCAATTTCAATCGATTTAAAATCGGGCACCGGCCGCCATGTCGCTGCTGGTGGCTTCGCTATTGATGTTGATGGCGGGAGAGGCGGCAGGGCATGGCGGCGGACACGTTCATGGCGAGGGAGGAGGAGGAGGAGGAGGAGGAGGAGCAGGACATTCCGCTCACTTTCTTGGAGAACACAACGAGGGTGAGCATGATCCTATCGGACGGCCATGCAGGATCGAAGTTTTTACAGCTTGGCAGGGTTGAATCAGTTTATCGGGAGCTACCCCTCACTGTCTGCCATCATCGCCACCTTCCTCATCAGCTTGAGCAGGTCGAACGTCCAGTGCGTCTGGATGCCTGTGGACGTCGCTGATGCGATATCCCCTCCCTTACAGCCTCGTGATCATGCCTCTGATGCCCCTGGTGGAGAAGGTGTGAGCACGTGCGTTGCTGTTCTTTTATGGGCTCATCCACGTTTCATGCTTCCAGCCATCTACAGGCAAGACGATCCTCAAAGTTCTGGTGCGTTCCTGCGTCTTCGTCTGCCGTATGCCTGTGACATTTGCACCAGGTCAGCTTTGCGGTCGGAGGGCTCTTGGGAGACGTGTTCTTGCACCTCATCCCTCATGCACTGGAGCATCTTTGCAGAGAGGTGATCGACTTGCTTCCTCGGGCTCGTCAGAGTTGTGAAGCTCCGCAGGCTGATTTTCACGTGTCGAGCGCGAGGCAACTCGGAATCCCTTTGCTTGCGGGTGCTTGATTCCAAGGGCTGGCGTGCAGGCCGTCAGCTGAATCGCGACCGCAGGGATGCTTGTCTTCTTCTTGGCGGACAAGTTCATCTGTGAGTTCACTGGCAAGGAGCACGAGCATTCGCACAAGAAGGTGAGTCGGACTTGCTGATGACGATGTCGATTGAGTGCTGGCAGGATGATGAGAAGAAGACACCAAAGACGTGATGCGGTCTCAACATGGTCCAGCGTTTGACGTCTGTCACCTCAGCTCCAAGACGAGAGCAGCTGCCTACCTCAATCTCATTGCAGATAGTCTGCATGTATGCAACATGCAACACGCCCTTGCTGCCTTGCCCCTCATGCTGGTGCAGAATTTCACGGATGGCCTGGCTCTGGGGATCACGTTCGTCCAAGGTGACAGGAAGAGCATCTCTGAGCTTGCTGATCATCTTGGAGCAGGCAGTGGCATCACAACAGCTGTTGCCATCTTCTTCCACGAGGTGCAGCAGATCATTCGAGGTCGACCCTGAGGTTTGCTGAAGGTCCCGCACAACTTGGCGGATTTTGCCATCTTGATCGAGAATGGTTTCACTGCCAAACAAGCTCTGCTCGCTCAGTTCTGCTCGGTGAAGCGATCTCTCTCTTGCCTTCGCGTGTGACTGTCGCAGTCGATGACTGGCGTCCTCGGCTGCTGCGCCGGTCTTGTTCTTCCACAGCAGCAGTGGATGTTCAGCTTCGTAGCTGGTGATCTGACTCGCCGCGAGGAAAGGGAGCTGACGAGGCGATCAGGCGGCTTCATCTACGTCTCCACCGTCAGCATCCTCCCGACCTTGATGGAGGACAGAGGAGCCATATCGACGGCCTATGTAGGAGCGGAGAAAGTGTGGTTGGCTGTGACGCTCTTCCTGCAGCAAGTGCTCGCCATGTGTCTGGGTGTCTACATGATGCTTCTTATCGCCGAGTAGCCTTCTCATCCAGTGCGAGGCCGCGGCGAGCAAGCAGCCGACGGCTTCGCATTGTTTTCATCCCCGCGTATGTATTATTCTACGTTCCCCCCTTTTCGCCTCTTCAGTTTTTCCCCGACTAGCGCGAGCAGTCACAGGATTGATAAAAACAGCAACGTGAACTCACTTGAGATCAACGTGGCCGGACCCACCGGCTGCCCCTGAACCACACGCGCGAAGTTTGTGATGATGCTTCCTGTGTAACCATCACGAGGAGAGGAGGAGATGTGATGATGAGGAGGAGCGTACGGTAGCAGTGCCATGTCTCCTCCGGCTCAGTGCGATCAGTAAGCTTGCGCTTCAAGGAGATCATCATCTACTCGCGCGGATGAGAGCGAGCGAGCGAGGAGGGGCGACTTGCCTCCTTCAGACGGTTTGAGATCGGCATGCCGTGCAAAATGATGACGAGCTCTGCGAGCTTGTCCTCCAGCTCTCCCCACTGCAAGGATCAGACGCAAGTGCGAGGGAGCGGAGGCGTCTACCTCCTCCAGGATGAGATCGAAGACGAACTTGGCAGCAGGGTCAACTTTCTTGGAGACAGGTCCAGTCTGCCGCACGTCAGAGGCCCCGCCATGCTCGCAGTCGTCGCACCTCGAAGGTGAAGAACCTGAACTTGCGACAGACTCGCACAAACGTGTTGCAGTCGACCTGAGCATGTCAAGACACGAGGAGCACAGGCTGCGCTCTCAACCTGCTTGTTCAAGGTCATCTCCGAGTACATCCTCAGCAGCTCTCGATGCTCCTTGTTGCTCTGGATTCTTGCCACCTGCGACACGCGCTCACCCCTCAGCTGTCGAGCATGCGAGGCGACTACCATGCCGGCGAACTCTTCGAAGTCGAGGTTGCCGTCCCCGTCTGCATCCGAGGCCACGAAGAGAGCTCGCAGCCGCTCCTCTGAGCGCTCAACCTCCTGCTTCCACTGCGAGGGCATTGAGAGGAGAGAAAGAGCGGTGAGAGGACGCACCTCCTCGATGATGAACAAGAGGAAATGGTCCACGTCGATGTGCTTCCCCGTAGCCATCTTCTCTGCTTCCAGAAGCACCTTGACCCTCATGTTTCAACCCGCCCGTTGATCCGCCCGTCCCCTCATGCTCCGCTCACCTTCGATCGAACGATGGACGAGGTCTGAGCAAAGACGTACTCGATGACTCGCAGTCCCCTTTGCAGCGGTCAGACCTTGAGGGTTGGAGGACGCGGCTACCTCGCGGCATCGACTTGGATCGAGTCGTGGGACGCGAGGAGGGGCAGCTGTCCGTTCTGCAGTCGCAGCAGACCGCACAGGAAGATGTTGAGGGCTTCGAGAGGCAGCGGCTGCCCTCCTGCACCGCCAAGTCACCTCGCGTCATCTCCTGCGGTTCTCGAGGAGACGAGCTCACCGAGGTTGAGGAACCTGCCGAAGGTTCTGATCCTCGTGCTGGAGCTGTCGTAGCTCCTCACGTTGGCTACGACGTTGACCAGCGCCTCCTCCGCCAGCCGAGGGTCTCCGAGCACCTCCAGGTGATAGTCGTACAAGAACTCCGGGAGGGTCTTGACAGGTCAAGGTCAGTCCCCTGCGTCTCTCAACCCCAGCTTGGACCTGTCGGGTCAACTTGGAGCGATCATCGATGTCGTCGTAGATGATCTTCTCCGAGTAGATCTTGGAAATGTACTCCTGCATCTGCTTCTTCCCCACCTGCTCTCCTCGGGTCAAACCCAACCGAGCAACTGCTGGCCTCTACCTGCAGGTCCGGGTTTCTGCTGAAGTCAACCATTTCAGCCTGCAGCTGGTGAGGAGAGACTCACGCAAGCATGGCAGCTGCACCTGTCGCACGATCCCCGCCCAGAACCCCGAGAAGGCGATCAGCTCTCCCTGCAGGTACTCCCTGCCCACTTTGTGCTTGCTCGGCTCCTCTCGAGCTTGCGTCTGATCTGCCGCCGCCTGCTGTACTCCATCGCTGGGCATGATCCGGCCGACACCCTCTATGCCTTCCCCGTCTTGCGTCCAGCTATCACAAGTGGGCTTCTTCTGACTTCTGGCGTACCTCACCACCTGAGCCCACGCGAGCCGGATCTTGTACCTCGCTACCGTTTCTCCGAGAAACTCTATAGTGTCTGCATCTTTCCTTATCCGCTCCTGCAGCTCATTGACCTGTATCGACAAGATGTTCTGATTTCTTTCCATCTGCTTGATCTGCATCTCTAGAAGCTGAATCTTGCTCTGAAAAGTCTGATGCATCATGTCTGCCTTTGCTAACTTCTCGTTCAAATCGTTAACTTGAAGCTGCGAAGTCTTCAGTCGATGTTCTAAGTCCTCTTGCTTTGCTTGCTTTGTCGACTCTTCCGTCGACTGATCAACAAGCGACTGCTCCACCAGACGTTCCTGTCTCGAGAACATGTCTTGAAGCTCATTCACTCGAAGGGCTTTGCAAGTCAATGTCAGCACCAAGGCACACTCGCAGTCGGCAAACCTTGTTCATGCGATGTCTGCATTGCAACTGTGAGCTGGTTTGAAACGTCAAGGACAAAGTCTCTCAGGGTCCAGATGGCGTTTGAGTACGAGCTGTGGCATCGGTCGAGAACTTCCCCGCGCTCCTGGCACTGGATGTGAACTTGTCGCTTCAATTCAGCCATGATGATGTCTAGAATCTTCATCTCCAACCCCAACGTCTTGAGCACGTCCTCAACCATCCCCTTCCGGGCCGCTTTTGAGAGGAAGGTATCGATGTCGCAACCGAACGAGGAGGAGATCTCTTGCGTGATGAGCTCCAAGCTCTCCTGCAGCATCATGGCCTCGGTTCTTGAGGGGATGGGCTTGACCCTTTGATCGTCGACGGAGAAGGAGAGCTTGCTATTGATCCTTGAGATGGCGTCGTCGAGATCTTCCGAGAGAGATCTCTTGTCTGGACTGAAGAACTTCTGAACCGAGTTGAGGACGAACTGCCTTCTGCGCTGTCGCTCGAACGGCTGCTCTTCGTTTGAAAGCTCGCTGAAAACTTCATTCATGTGAGGCTGGAGCGAGGAGGTCAGTGAGAGACGGGGCAGAGGTTGAGGATACCTTGACTTGATAGTCCAGATGCTTCGACACCACTTCATTCCAGACGTCGACAGGCAGATGGTCGTTCTCGATGATGGGAGGGGCGCTCTTCCTCCCGGACCGAACCTCACTGAGCTCAGGCGGCTTCCTCTTGGTATGTACATGCGCATGCTTTATGCTCCTCCTCTCCGAGATCTCCGGCAGCACTCGCGCTCGCTCTCTCGGCTGCTGCCGCACGTGCTTCCTCTCAGGCTTGTCTCTCCTGGGCGCCTTCGCAAGCTTGTCAAAGCTCTCAACCTCCGGCACCGGAAACGTCCAGATGGTGGAGCTCGCGATCCCCAACGTAGGAGGGTTGCCCAAGGAGCTGGGAGGAGGGCTATCCAGCTCCTCGCTGTCTGCGGGTCTGCGAGACCCCATGGGACTTCAGGGGAGGGGAAGAAGCGACGAGCTCCTTGACATGAGAACACTGGACCTGCTGCCATCACCAAGTTAGCGACCACAGCTAACATGAATGCCGTCCCGGGCTGCTTTCTGAATAGCCTGGCAGGGGGGTAGCTGAGAAGAAAGCCAACTGAAAGGAGATGCATAAGGGTCCTAGGGGAGTCTAGAGAGGAAGCAGGAGAGCAGCAGGAGAGCAGCAGGAGAGCAGCAGGAGAGCAGCAGGAGAGCAGCAGCAGGAGAGCAGCAGGAGAGCAGCAGGAGAGCAGCAGCAGGAGAGCAGCAGGAGAGCAGCAGCAGGAGAGCAGCAGGAGAGCAGCAGCAGGAGAGCAGCAGGAGAGCAGCAGGAGAGCAGCACTGAGGAGAGCAGCAGCAGGAGAGCAGCAGGAGAGCAGCAGGAGAGCAGCAGGAGAGCAGCAGCAGGAGAGCAGCAGGAGAGCAGCAGCAGGAGAGCAGCAGGAGAGCAGCAGCAGGAGAGCAGCAGGAGAGCAGCAGGAGAGCAGCAGCAGGAGAGCAGCAGGAGAGCAGCAGGAGAGCAGCAGGAGAGCAGCAGGAGAGCAGCAGGAGAGCAGCAGCAGGAGAGCAGCAGGAGAGCAGCAGGAGAGCAGCAGCAGGAGAGCAGCAGCAGGAGAGCAGCAGGAGAGCAGCAGGAGAGCAGCAGCAGGAGAGCAGCAGGAGAGCAGCAGCAGGAGAGCAGCAGGAGAGCAGCAGGAGAGCAGCAGCAGGAGAGCAGCAGCAGGACAGCAGCAGGAGAGCAGCAGGAGAGCAGCAGGAGAGCAGCAGGAGAGCAGCACTGAGGAGAGCAGCAAAAGAGCTGCGATCATGCCACAGAACTATCCCAACGCCAACCATGGTGTAGGGCCGGCTGAACTGAAATAGCTAACACGATTATTGTTGTAATTGAATTTGTGAGCTAAATAACTTGTCTGAATAGCCTGCCAGGCCCTCAGCCGGGCTGGCCGGCCCGCGGCCGGGCAGCAGGAGAGCAGCAGCGGAAAGCCAACTCAAAGGAGAAGCCTATAAGGTCCTTAGGGAGTCTAGACGCCAGCTGAACCGAAATATAGCTAACGCGATTCAAGTTTTGTTGTAATTAATGCCCGAAGCCGGGCTCGGCCCGGGTCCTCGCTTCACGGTACTGGTGCGGCAGATCCACTGAGCTTTACGATTGTTCTGCCTTGTGCTTTCCATTTATTTGTAGGCGAGGCGAGCCCGATTTTTATGCAGTTGGTGCTCGAGGGATGACGGAGCAGAACAGAGGCAGCCAAGGAGAGGAAGAGGAGAGCAGGGGGAAGAGCAGAAGAGAGCAGAGTAGAGGGTATCAGAACTGAGAGCAGAAGAGAGGGTAGAGTAGAGGGTATCAGAACTGAGAGCAGAGTAGAGGGTAGAGTAGAGGGTATCAGAACTGAGAGCAGAGTAGAGGGTATCAGAACTGAGAGCAGAGTAGAGGGTATCAGAACTGAGAGCAGAGTAGAGGGTAGAGTAGAGGGTATCAGAGCTGAGAGCAGAGTAGAGGGTAGAGTAGAGGGTATCAGGACTGAAAGAGAAGGTAGAAGAACCAAGAGAGGTCAGAAGAGAAGCACTGATCATAGAGGAAAGGAGTACAAACAAGATGAAACAATTTTCAGGCAATACTACAGATAACCAATGAATTCATTGTGAGAGCAGCAGAAACATCAGCGGATGAGCAGGTTGATCAGCAAACCTCTTCAAACTTCTTTCATTCTTCTTGGCTCCCACGCAGCATCCTTCCTTGACAAATGGTAGCCGACACTCTTCCGTCGCCCTCTCTCCCTCCCGTCTGCTCATGGGGAAGCGGGAAGTTCTCTCAGCTGCTGCTGGAGCATGACGAGTACTACTTCAGCCGGGAGAGATGCCTGATGATAGTCCATCGTCCTCTCGGAGACCCCTGCGATGGTGCGCACGGCACCGAATCTGTCTGCAGCAACCGACGGGCTTGTCGGGGAATCCTGCATATCGGCTCCAACGGACTGCTCGTGGAGTTCAGTGAGGAGGAGATGCCAGTCGTGAGAATTTCATACGCTGAGGTAACGAAGTTCGCGCCATGGCAGAGGACAGAGGAAGAAGTCGGGCTGCTGCGGGAGCTTGGCAGCGAAGGAGACATTCCATCCTCCTCCAGCACGAGGGAGGAGAGACCGCGCCCTCCTGAAGCGCGTCAGAACGGGAAGAGCATCCTGCACAAGGTCGAGAGCAGCCTCCTCAAGTCTTTCTTCCGAGTGCAGTCCTACTACGCTCCTCCCCAGCAGGACGCCAGGGGAGGAAAAGGAGGGAAACGAGAGCGAGGAAGAGGCTGCTGGGAACACATACAAGTAGAGGCGCGCGTCATCTCCACTGCCCTTGACGGATCGACTTGCCACAGCTACCGCAAGCTCCTGCCTGCTGCTCCCTTGTGCTTCTCCGTGTGGTCGCCCGAGGGTGCCAGGGGATCAGAGGAGAGCTCTGCGGTCGAGACAATCTCGCTCCTTATCGCCCTGTCGGCGATGGAAAAATCGGCGGAAAGCATCGCGATGCGGCAGGACATGATCAAGCGACACGAGATGAAGCGGCTGGAGGTGATGCCTTCTTGTCCTGGAGAAACTTTGTGCCACGGGAGATGCGTCAAGATCGAACCTCTTGTCCTCACCCCTGGCAGGTTCACTTTGACGGACAAAGCCATCTACTTTCGTGCTTTCTGTCAGAACGATGCAGAGGAGGAGGAGAGAGTGTTTCTCAGCGACGTATTCCGTGTCGCAAGGAGGAGGCATCACCTGAGCCATACAGCTATCGAGATCACCTTCAAAGGCGGAAGAGGGCGAATGCTTTTCATGTTCGGCACCTCGAGGGACTGCAGCGTTGTCTGGAAGCATCTCGCGAGCGTGCGGCCGATTCTAGCCGACGACGCGAGCGAGCTTGAGGGGATCACGAGGGCATGGCAAGAGGGAGCGATCAGCAACTACCACTACCTGATGCACCTCAACTCAATGGCCGATCGCTCTTTCAACGACATCGCTCAATACCCCGTGTTCCCCTGGGTCATCCGTGACTACGACAGTGACGAGCTCGATCTAGAGTCCGAGGAGACGTTCCGCGATCTCTCGCGTCCGATCGGAGCCCTCAACGAGGAGCGACTGGCGCGGCTCATCGACAGGTATCACACAATGGAGGACCCCAAGTATCTCTACGGCACACACTACAGCACACCTGCCTACGTCGTCTACTACCTCGTTCGATCAGCTCCTCAACACGCTCTCAGGGTGCATGGCGGGAAGTTCGACCATGCTGATCGAGCCTTCGCCAGCATCAAGGGCACATGGGAGATGTGCCTGACCAACAGCGCGGACGTGAAGGAACTTATCCCGGAGTTCTTTCAGTCTCAGGGCGACTTCCTCCTGAACCGACTGGATCTCGATCTCGGCGTCCGGCATGATGGCGAGCGTCTCCATGATGTTCAGTTGCCACCATGGGCATCTAGTCCCAAGGACTTCACGCGCAAGAATCGACAAGCGCTGGAGAGCAAGTACGTCTCAGAGCACCTCCATCATTGGATCGACTTGATCTTCGGCTTCAAGCAGCAGGGCGAAAACGCTAAGATGTCCTTCAACGTCTTCCATCCCTTGTCGTACGAGGGTGCGATCAACCTAGACGACATCAGAGTTGAGAGTGAGAGGATCGCGTGCTTGGAACAGATCTCTGAGTTTGGTCAGATTCCGAAGCAACTCTTTGCATCCCCGCACCCCAAGCGACGAGGCCCCATGCTCCGTTCGATCCCATGGAGATCTGACTCGGACCAGGAAAGTGAGAATTCACGGACATAAGGATGCTGTTCAATGAATAGATTCAATAATCTTGTACGTTGCAAATAGAAGCGCCGTCTAAGTGATGAGCTGGACGACATCAAACAAGCTGCATACCAAGATCTCGAGCTGTATCTGCACTTAGAACTCCATAGCCACACTCGTCGAACCTTCTGTGTCGTTGCTGACAGACTCTAGCAAAGCCCTGATTCAAGTCAGTAATGACGAGCAATGGATAAAGAGGGCCTACTTGAGCTTGGCATCTTGTAGTATGGATTCGTACATGCTAACAAACTTGTGACAAGTGTTGCTGTCATGCATCTTGTTCAATGTGGCCACCTAAAGGGGTTTCAAGAGAAGGTCGAGATGACAAATAGCTCTTTGTTGGCCAAGAAATTACATACCGTGATCATAGCCGATCGCTGCAGCTCGTTGTGACGCTCGACATCCTGCGGCGACGCGTTTTCTTTTGTCTTCTTGTTGAGCACCGTCTTGAGAGGATCCGCCAGCGTATCGAGCACCTTACATTGAGAACCCTTCAAAATCGACCCATGGGAAAGCAGCTTTCGGTTTGTTTTACCTCCCGCACGAAGAATGGTTCACGAACAGCCAACTTGCAGAGCATTTGGTATGCAGCTTGTTTGATGTCGTCCAGTTCATCACTCAGACGGTCCTTTCCAAAGATCAGGAACCAAATGATAGCCGTCATCACTCGCAGGATCACCTGTAAGTGATGGAGGAAAGCAGAGGTGTCAAGCTGCTCTGCACACTTATCCAGCAGAGTATCCATGGCTGCAAGTGCCTGACAAGGTCAACGGATCAGCGAAGATAAGACTGGAAGTTGCAAGATTCACCAGCTTGCGTAGTTCAGCTCCATCATCTACTTTATGTTGAAAAGGGCCTAGATTTACAGTGCGCACCTTAAGAACAGGATCAGAGAGCAATCAAACATTCGTCAGTAGCCAATACCAAGTCTTGTTTGTACACAGATTCTCCATACAGTGAAGGCAGCAACCAATCAGTCTTGAGGAGTGGGCGAATAAGGGCAGGTTTGTTGTGAGTTGCAGAATTGAGGGTGGTGAGAACGGCGCGACGGACCATGATGTGGTCATCCTACACTTAGGTCAGATCGTCATTGAGACGCGACACAACATCCCAACCTTGAGGAGAAGCAAGAAATCAGTTATGCATGTGGCAAGTTCTTGCACTGGGGCATTATCCGTGATGGTAAATTTCAATGAATGCACAGCAGTGGCTCGCGTCTCGACGCTGTCCCGCCTGCATCAAACACTTAGAAGAACCAAAGGTTTCGCACTGCAATGTACGTTATCAGTTCCTTCAGCTTGGGCAGCACCTCAGTTGGTGCGATCAGCGCAAGTTTGCCCAAGCATTCCGCCACCTGATTATGGGTATATATATTAAGAGAAGCTTCTCCAAGGACGTAAACGTTACCATGCTCCGCACACCTTCGTCATCTGAGTCGCACTGATCCATGAGGAGATTCATGACTGTAGACATGTGACCGGCAAGCGAGTCATGACCCTTCCCTATTCCTCCATCACTAGCTTTCAACGTGATGAGCTGACGAAGCGATTGCAGCAGCAGATATCGATATTCGGCTTGAGACTCAATTTGGGTCAGAATGTACGGGAGATATTTGCTGATTGCGCCCATTGCAATTGACCCAAGAGCGTATGATGCAGCCGCCTTGGTATCTTCTGATGTAGATGTAAACGAATTCATGATGACATTCTCGAGGGAGAATTGCGATAGATCGAACTCCCGGCCAATTTCACCTACGCAGTGCAACAGAAGCTGCTTCATTTGCTCAGCGCCAGAAGGATTGCCTAAGGTATTCATGAACCCTTGGAGGGTTGCAATTCTCTCGCTATCAGCAACCGCCCCACAGAGGCTACTGACGCATTGTGCAATGGAAGAAAGTGATTGCCTCGAAAGCTGATTTCCTCCATCAACAATTCCGAGAAGTTGGCCAAGCAATTCTTTGTATTTTGATCCGGACCCTGCCTGAACAAGGTTCGCAAAGAGTGACCTCAGAGAGTTTCTCGCAATGCCTTGAAGAAGAGGAGATTGTAAGAGCACGAGTACACGCGGGAGTATGTAAGAATGAATTAGATTGACGTTCTCATTTGGAGACTTCGAAACCATACAAGAGCACAGTTGCAACGCGAGGTGCGTCAGGTGAAGCTCCGCGTCCGAAACAAGAATAGTCAACTCCTTCATAACTGTCTCATAGAGGGAATCTCCTATCATTTTTCCATAAGAAGCAATCAAGGAATTGAGGGTCATCAGTGCGGCCTGCTTCAAAGCCCTGTCATTCTTGCGAAGGAAAGTGGAGCATTCCAGAATCACATCCTTGCATATGATGGAAATATCGATTTGCAGATCGCTCTTTGCAACAGTTGCAATGGCTTTCAAGGAGGTCACTCGGGTGGTCTCATTTCTCAGACGTTCTAGCAAGACAGGAAGGCATCCATTCAAGTTTGAGGGGCCGACAATATCACCGAGTGTGGCTATGATCTCACCCATCGTCAGGATAGCTGCCTCCTTGACCTCCAAGTCCTGATCTTGCGAATTCAATCTGCCGAACGCAGAGGTGTACATGTTTTGAATGAATTGGTCTTCTCCCTGCAACAGTCTCTTTCCGCCATGCTTCGCGGTTGTGAATCTACCACATACTCGTAACGCCACAGCTGAAATCTTGTAATTGCTGTCAGCTACGCTTGCAAGCACTGATGGCCCAAGATCTTTGACATGCTTTGAAAAGTCAGCACCAGGATGCTTTTCAAGAAGCAGACAAAGGAAAGTAAGGGCCTCGACCTTGAGAGAAGTCTTTGCACTCTTCTCAATTGCCTTGGCAATATCCGGAACCAAGTTTACAAGGTAGTTATTCAAGCCTCCATTTAGCACAAGGATGAGCTCTCGCAAAAGTTCGAGGCATCTTTCTTTGGTCTTGAACGATTTGTCTTTCATTTGCTTTGTGATTGCTTTGACAAGTTTGTCCACATCCAACATGGATACAACTGTATTTGGCAAATGATGGGAATCATTTCCTGATGGATGGTCTTCATCCATTGCATCAGGGTTTGCCGTACGGCCTTGCGTTTGTCGAAGTAAGTCCTTTAGGGCAGAAAAGATTTCCATCTTCACAATCTCTTCTCGTTCTCGAAATCTGATGATGAGTTGAGGGAGAACGGCCTCGTAGAGCTCTTTCAGCATTTCTGGTCTGGTGCGAATGACTGCAGCCAAGCACTTAACAGCAGCACTCCTCACTTTCCAGCTGTTGTCGTCATCCCCGCTGTAGTCGCCGTCATCAGAGAACTCGTCCTCCTCCTGCTCATCTTCTTCCATATCATCGCCATCATCCTCATCATCGGCATAATTGGGGTCATATTTGATGAACTTAAGAGAAATGTTGACGATCTTGTCTAGATGCGATCCAATTTCCTTGGGGCAACGGAGAACAAACGATTCAAATGCTTGAAGACAATTTTCGAGCATTTCTACGTCTTCTTGATGTTTTGGGCTCTCGCAGAGCTCAATCAAGAGCGGAATAATTCGTTTTAGCTCTCTTCCTAAACGATGTCCTACCGAACGAGATATTCCAGCTATAGTTTGAATGAAAGTTCGGATCTCATCAGGGCTCTTCGCTTCTCCCATGCTAACGAAGATTGTGCTGACTAAGTTTGCAAACAGCTGGTCTGGCGCACAGATAGCAAGGGACGCAACACAAATGGACACTCTTTTCCGAGTGGCAGCTATGGGAGAAGCCAGCATCGGCAAAATGCTTGTCTGCAACGCTGGAAGCTCTCTCTGCATCAGCATACCGAAGTTCTTGAGGAGGTCGTTCAAAATTTCTAAGCAGTAATGGGCAACCTCGGTTTCTCCTTGGATACCAATTTGCAGCTTTGGGGTGACCCGCTTAAGAACAGCTGGTGCCGTCTGCTGATTCACGACCCCAACAAGCGTCTTCAAGCCAATGCTGCCAATATCCCGTCTCTCCTCGTCAGTCTTGTTGATAATGTGCGTTGCAAGCTTGTCCGCGATCTCTTCTAGTTGTGGTTCTTGTACCTTCCTTGCAAGTGAAGCAATGGTTCTCACGGCTTGCTGCTTGACGTCGGTACTGGTGTCCTCCAAGTGCTTAAGAATAATGCTGACGACTCTTCTCTCAAGCTCGTTCTCAAGTTTGATTGTGTCTCTGTCCAGATCTGCTGACAAGTCGTGCATTGCCATGTACCGCTCATCTTTATCCCGTGCATTCAACTTCTCGATCAGACTTGCCATGGAGAAGCTCATCCTGCCCTCAGAAGGTTAGTATGAGAAACCACCGCCTCTTGTCTTGGTTCAATCTGCCGTAACCCTCTCCATCCCTGTCTTTTTGCTTTATTTCATTTCTTCCTTTCTCTGACTCGCAATCAAGCGTTCCTCCAGTCTTTGCTCACTCAAGTTGCTTCTTTTTCTCTTCTTTTCCCACCACCTCCTCCTGCCTCCTCCTGCCTCTCATCATCTTCGCTTTCGCGTTCATGTTCAGCTGCTCATTCTTTCACTTGTCCTGTCCTTCTGCTTCTGCTTCTGCTCCTGCTCCTGCTTCTGCTTCTGCTTCTGCTTCTGCTCCTCCCCCTTAGTGCTTGTCCTCGTTCTCTTTCTCCCTCTCTCTCCCCGCGCATCTCAACTTTGCTTGCCTGCTTCTCCTCTGTTCTGTCACACAGCCACCTGTCCCACTATTCATGCCGCCACCCCTCACAATTCCTTCTACCCTCTCTCAATATAACCCCACCTTACAAATATGCTTCAATCTTGCGAGAAAAGTACCCCTATTTCCGATCTACTACCCTACTCTACCATCGACTTGTTGTACCCCACCCCCTCTAAAATCCACCCCACCCAGGCATTTGAAGTTCTTTTTCGGAGACGTCAAGAGTATGGCGAAGAAGGGAAAGAAGGGAGGAGGCGGAGGCGGAGGAGGAGCAGGAGGCGGAGGCGGAGAAGAAGCATCCGACAAAGGTGATGAATCTGAAACTTCGTTGGTCAAGCATGCTGCAAGTTGATCTTTTCGTTCAGACAAGAAGTCCTGGCAGCCTTCGAGTGAGTATTTCCTCTTGTTATCTGAGGATATCGGCACTGTTCCGAGAGTCTACATTCTCAGCGACTGATGTTGTATGTTGTTGGAACAGGGACTGATTGGAAGACCAACGAGAATGTCGAGGCTGAAAGCAAGGTCTTCACATTCGTACATCCTGCTTTCCTGGATTGCGTCTGAAAGACCATGGGCAGATTGTGAAAACAGTGCAAGACGTACAAGAGCTGACAAAGGTCAGGCTTGTCTCGGTTTCCTCTGCACATTGATTGAGGATGTAGGATGTCGACGTTGAGGGCAAGAAGGAGTCGCTCCTCGGCCAGAATTCCTCTGCTACTTCAACCGTAGATGGCCCTACCACTGACTCCAGAGGAGAATCTGGCAAACAGCACCCGCAAGCCGTCGAGCACGCAAGGAGCGATGTGCAAGTGAATGGAGCGACCTCGGACGATGGAGAGGCAAGCTGATAGGTCGCTGAGGGGTTGAACACGGATTGACACATGTTGACAGGCACTCGAGAACAAACTTGACAACCTGAAGCAGCAGGTTGTCTTGCTACCCCTCAACATGGCTCCTTGACTTTCTTCTTTCAGTTGGTGGATCTACGTCAGTCGATCAAGGTGCAACCCACCTTCGTTTCTTGCTCGTCCACGTACATAAGTGTGCTCATTCGCGCCAACAGAACTTTGAGTCGGAGTTTGACTCGAGATTGGATGCTTGCCTGAAGCAAATTGTGAGCAAAAGGAGTAATTGAGTGAGTGGCAACCTGACAGCATATCACAGGCGGAGATGCCTGCACAGGGCGGCGAGATAGATTTGGACAATGAATGATGAAATGTCTGTCAAACAGACTGATATTTGGATGTTATGAACTGGATTTAATAAAAGTGCCACAGCCAATTCCTTGAGTGCATGTGACCATTAGTATTCGAAAGATACATGAATATTCAAGTGTTGAACGAATTGAACCATGTAAGAATGCCATTCCTGCTCCAACTGCAGAACCGAACCAACTGAACCCATGGAAACAAAACGGTAGGCACCTCCAATGTTTTGAATTTGATCGGAGACAGAAAAAAAGGATGACATCTGGTCACAATTCCTTTTTTTGTCAGCTTCCATGATATCCCACAGACGACTCTTGTATGACAATTTCCATGGTGTCATGAAGCAATGCGGTTATCAAATGCGTTTCCGCATCAATCGTTCGATGTACCCACCACATCTCCCTTCAATTTCACGAAGCTGCGTTTCCAAGTGAAACTTTCCTTAACATCATCGGGAAGAAAGCACTAGGTAAGCATCTCTCTTCTGCATGTATGAATGATCTTTAGTACCTGCAAAAATGGTGATTTGCGCTTTGCAGCAAATCACTGAAGGCCCTTCCTGTGTGGAGCGGATTGTCATGGCCAACCTAATCATCAGCGTTGCCTCCTGACTGTACCTCAAAAGGATTCATCTCCGTTGTCTGAGCCATGAGACAACTTCATCTCTGGTTTGCGAGCCATGAGACGATTGCATCAGATGTCTGTCTGTCTGCATTGACTGTCGTCAGGATCGTTCGAGGCCAAGAGGGCATTCATGATTTGATCAACAGGGAAAAATTTATTTGTACAGAACAGAAAGTTGGCAATCAAATGCTCTATTAGACGCACAATCTACAACGAGAGCATGACATGCAACGCTCCATCACCCTAAGGATTCTGCCCGCCAGATTCGGGAGCCAAGTCTTTCATATCAGGTAGGATCATCCCTGCATGGAACTGTTGCTCACTGATGGAGGAGCTGCGGCTTCCATCGCTCCTGTTGCTGGAGGAGGGCCGCCTGTTGCTTGCTCCCTCAGTCAAGTTCGGTGGATTCTGGTTTCTGTCCTGCTTGCAAGTAAGATCGCCTGTCAGTCTTTGCGGTGAAAAAGATTGAGCACCTTTTGTGAATCTTTGGCCACGTCAGAGGAAATCTGATGCACTTCATTGTCTACAAACACAAGAAGTAAGCCTCTGCAGAGGTACATGGTGTAAATCGAATCTTACCTGAATCTTGATTGCTTTCACCAGAATTCTCTGTCAAGCCCTTCGGCTCGGTTTCCATGTACAAAATCTGGCCCAGCCAATCGTCAGCGTTCAGAGGGAGTGAAATGAGATTAACATGTACCTCTGGTTCTGGGAAAAAGTCGTCGAATTTGAAGCGTTTGGGTGAGTGTTGAACCCAACTTTCTGCGTTCGAGTATTCCAAGAGCCTTCCCATAAAAGTATCCTTTTTCGAAATGTCTCAAGCTACTCGAAGGGAATCCGAAGCACTCAAAAGTGAGACTTCGTCCGATATTGCCTGGAATATTGTGAATTAAGACAAATCATGGAAGATGAAGTGATGGCAAGATCCACCTGTCTGCGCCGGTGAAGTCGGAACGGAATGAGCCGGGATACAGGCGAGGGGTATGTGCACGAAGAATGATGATAGGAGAAGCGTCCACACGGAGCAAGAGGTGGAGGGACTGGTGTAAGATGGAAGGGAGAGGGTGTGGGTGTTGGCAGGAAGGGAGTGTGGGAGGGATGGTGGAAGGAGAGCGAGGATAAATAGGGAACAGGAATCAGGGGGGGGGGGAGAAGGGGAGGACGAGTAGTTAGTGGGTTAGGGGGGGTCACACCCGTGAGGGGGATGAGGGTGGAAACGGTGGTATGATCACCACCCCGAGACCAGCAAGTATGGGGGGTATGATGGGGGTGGGGTCCTGTTCCCATGAGTGCAAGGGGTCGAGCCGTGCTGACCTTAAAATATGTTTTAGTTATAAAAGGTTTTTCTCCAAAAAAATCTGCTGGGGGTTTAGAAATTGTTTTTTAAACATGAAAATAATTGTTTTCATCATTTCAGAACTCAACGTTTCCACTGTTCATGGGATTGTAGTAAATTATAACGTCCACATATGGAGGTACAGGGAGGGACCCCTACCCCCTCCGGCAAGTACCATTCCCCGTACCCCTGTTACATGTGACGATAAACCTGCAATCACCCGGGTACTCACAACCTCACCCCTTTCGCTTCAAAGTTCATCCCTTTGTGCTCCATTCCACCCACCCCACGGAGCCATCTGCAGAACCACAACCACCAGTGCCAGGTAATTTCCATACCCCATTTTTCGCTGTACCCTGGTAAATGTGCGAAAATACCCCTAACTTTCCCAATATGACTTCTTCACTACCCTACCACCTCAATTGCAATGGACCCCACCCTCAGTGAAGAATGCTTCAATCGTCCTCAGCTACTTCGCAATGGAACCCTGCCCCACGAACTACCAATTCAGCCCCCCACCCTGGGATTGACTGGCATATGGTGGGTACTGAATCAGAAAAAAAGAAATTGCCGTGACACCTCCTTTGCTCATCCCAGCAAGAACCCATATTTATCACCCCCTCAAGAGACCGTCGGTGAGGGGGTACACAAAATGGTTTTTAAAAAATAGAAAGGTCTGGGAGCCAAACTCGTAACGTGACAGAAAGTGTGACGAAAAAAAACTTAAGAGATAGCTGGGGATCACACGTCCTGAAATGAAAACACATCTTTTCATTTTAATGAGACCTGTAAGCGGGTGAAAATATACATTTTCGAGTATATACCGGTGGTATAGATTTCCGAATAACAAAGGGGTGGTGACCCTCGAAGCTGCTGGGGACTTGTTATAAATCTTGAGATCAGAACGGTTCGAGGTCATCGACCCGACGTATAAACTATCTCATCATCTCCTTCCCGTCGCCAGCCCCAGCTGTTGCCTGCCTTGCCGTCTGCCCTCCGTCACGTTCCCTATCTCTCATCATGTTCCCCCTTGCAACACGTTTCAAGTCATCTTGCCATCTTACCTCCTTGTACCTCTCCTCCTCGCCCGACACTTAAACTCTCCACCTGGCCTGCCTGCCCTCGCTCGTCCCTCCCTCCGCCTCCCACCCCCTGCCCCGCCACCGCCATACCAGCCTCCTCCATATTCTCCTTTCCACTTTTTATGGTCTCATGGATATCTCATTCCTCTCGTTGACCTCCCTTCCGTCCACTTCTTCATTCTTCTCAGTTCCATTGATCAACGACCCCGACTGATGACCTTAGGTAGTGCACTCACCAGTCTTCAACACACTCTTGTTTCTTCAAGACTTCTTGAAGTCCGATACTGTAGTAATGGATGGTTTTTATCAGACTGCATTTGACCCTTTCGAATTGTTCTAAACACTAGTTAGTAACTAGTTTCCTTTTGCCTTCGTCTAGATAGATTGTAGGTTCTATGTGATCTGTCCCGAGACATAGTTGCTGAAAGATCTCCCATCGAGTGCTTTATTGGTCTCATTCACCTTCATATGTTTATTTACATGGATTTACAATCATCGTCACTTGAAGCATCACTGATCAATGAGGGACGTTTGAGTCATGGACAGAGCTTCCATTGGCTGAATTTCAGAATACTCGTAGTTGGCGAGCGTACTGTGAATTTCAAGGGGTGTAAGAACAAGAGGTTTCTCATAGCAGTGTACTCACGTGGTTGGAAGCGTGGATCCGTCAATCCGTTTGATTGCATTAAAGATGTCGTCGCTCTCAATACGCACTTCTCGAGCTTCTTGCCTGTGAACCACCAATCAATCATCGTTTCTGGCGCACCAGGTCTCATCGTCACAGTGCTGAGCAGAAGTAGCAAAGCGTCACTGCGAGGCAATCACCCAGACAGCTCTGTTTGCGAGATAGAGAGCTTCAGTTGTCATCACCTTCATGAAACCTTCTCAGCTTACCCCTTTCACAAGAAATCTCGTTCGAGCATGCTTCCGCCAAGTCACCCGGATGAAAGGAAATCTGCGACCCGGCTCAGAAGGAGGGTATGCCATCGAAGTGTAGTTGTTCATACAGCAGAAGGCAACAGGAGTTGAGACAAAGTGCTCGTGCCGGGGAGCTGCACTTGTAGCCGCAGGCCTGCAATAATCCAAGTCAATGGAAGGAAGGGTGGGACGTGCATGCTTGAGGAAGGAAATTAATGTCGTACCGCTCTGACTGGTTGATCCTTTACCTGATCATGGTGGTTCATTTTAGTTCCTACATATGAGATAGACCAAACTCACCATCGTGGTTTTGCCGTCGAACGTTTTCTTTCCCCAGACATGGCTTCCGTTCAAAACATCAACATATGTCTTGGCCGGCAGAAAAAAACAACAGCAGCTTGGTAGGCATAAAGCAGTCAGCCTCTTTGTCGACGCTATCATGGATTGGATACTTACAAGCCACCCCAAGCCCCATGACCCGCAACGTAGAGAGTCTCTGGATCAGTCCAGATGTCAAACAGCCCTGTAGACCATGGCATCTCCTGAATCTGCTCCCTGAGCGAAAGGAAGGTTCAGACCACAGTTTGATCGCACATCTTGTAAGTCCACATACTTTGTAGCCTCCTGCATCCCCCGCTTCTGCATCGCCTGCCGTCGTCGTTC
Source organism: Guillardia theta CCMP2712 (assembly GCF_000315625.1). Lineage (NCBI taxonomy): Eukaryota > Cryptophyceae > Pyrenomonadales > Geminigeraceae > Guillardia > Guillardia theta. The sequence continues at coordinate 744,004 of NW_005434668.1, forward strand.
CACGAGGAATCCATTCTTCATTGTTACCAAGGAAGATGCCTGTCTTTGCACAGAATATCTCTCAGAATGTTCTGATCGGTCTCCTGCGAAGAAGGGAATGAGGCGCAAATTAATCATCATTTCACCATTGCTACACTGTGCCTGTCGATTTTCTCGTTCAGCCGTCTCTCTTTTCTCTTACGATCTCTCATTCTCCCTTCCTCCTGTTCACGCCTGTCTTCACTCCCCCCATCCCCTCCATCACCTTCTTCTCTCCCCACTCTTCCCTCGCTCTCTTTCCCCGTTCCCCCCTCCCTCCTCTCCTCCCCCCTCTCCTCCCCCTCTCCTCCCCTCCCTTCCCCCGGGATGCAGCAGTCAGCATGGCTGTAGTGCCTTCAACTGCACTCGCCATTCCGGGCCTTCGGAAAACAAGGGGTGTATCACAGAGGGGGTGGGGTAGTTAGTGGGAGGCGGAGCGTTGCCAATGCTAGGTGGCGGGAAACCAGCAGCAAGTGCGGCGGGAGAGGGACGGAAGACAGCGTCAGGGGTAGGAGGAGGAGGAGGTCGAGCAACAGGAGGGGTAGGGGCAGGAAGAGCAGGGGTGGCGACAGGACGAACAGCTGGACGAGGTGCAGGAGCAGTAGGAGCGGGACGAACAGCGATGGGAACTGGAGCAGGCGCAGGAGCAGGAGCAGGAGCAGGAGCAGGAGCAGGAGCAGGAGCAGGAGCAGGAGCAGGAGCAGGGGGCGTCAAGAAGAAGACAGTAGAAGCGGGAAAGGGCTCAGGTCCAATGCAGCCTGGCGTAAAGAAGTTGGATGGGACCAGGAAGAGAAGTCAGGAAAACTCCAAGGTCGACGCCAAGAGAGGTGCAGATATAGACACGGGGACCGATGTTAAGGGGGAGAAGGCTGCGAACAGATCAGCCGACATGAAGTACAAGTCTCTTGTAGAGCCGTCCCGCCAACAGAGTAGGAAAGAACAGTTTCTGAAAGCGTTTGAGAGACTTCAAACGATGTCCATGGAAGAGCTCCAGGTGGAGTTCATTGTTTGCTTGCGAGCGAAGCATTACAAGGATGCTCTGATGTACTCGGAGATCATCTTGAATCAAGATCCCAACAACCCGATCATACGCCAGTTTCAACCTCTGCTCGCAAGCATTTCTGTTCAAGAAAATGAGAGGCTGGTCGACTCCACAGACTCTGACGACACGGGCGAGGAAGGAGACGGTCGGGATGAAGCTCTTGAAGGGGAGGAGCAGGAGGTCGAAGGAGGGGAGGGTGAAGGAGAGGAGGGCGCATCAAACTCTGACAGCGATGACCCCGAGACAAATTGGATGTGGTCGCCGACATGGAGAACAGACGCAGATGAGCTGAACCAGCGAGCGTAAGGGGCTCAAGAAGCCTCGGCTTGCCTTAGCATGTACACTCTTTGCTATCTACATTATCATACATCAGTCTGAATCGCAGCTTCCCGCATCTTCCATGGCTCCTCCTCCCTTGCTCGCTTCATGTGCAGGCAGGCGAGGAGCAATGCGGTTGGCTTGAGATCGGAACAAGTCCAAGACCTTCAAGGCACATGATGAGAGAAGAGAAAAGACGCCCCCGAGCTCCATCACCTGCTCGCATGTCGACGCCTCCTCCATAGTCTTGTCGTGTCTGATCCGCAGGAATCGGGGAAAGCGAAGGGCAAGGCCCCTGCCTTCAGGCCCCTCCCCCACTGCCGCCATGTGGACCGGACTGTTCCACGTTGAGCACAGCACAGCACAGCACAGCACAGCATAGCACAGCACAGCACAGCATAGCATAGCACAGCACAGCACAGCACTGGATTGACCTGGCAGTCAGCTCGGCTCCTCGGATCTCCCACACCTGCCAAGGCGTCAGGGGTGAGGGAGGAGACGATCGATCCACCTCCGAGGCCTCGAACCAAGTAGAAGGGTTTTCTCCGGTGATGTAATCTGACGCACAAGCACGTTGAGGTGCCTATAGGAGTAGCAGCAGGAAGAGACGCACAGGAGGGAGGCGACGTGACGATCTTGTCCTTGAACCGAGCTGTCGCCTCCTTGTAGAAGGCGTCGGTGAAGCCCGACATCACCTGGAGGGGATCAGGTGGACAAGAACATGCTACCCGCTCACCCGGCAGATCGACTGTAACTCTCCAGTTTCTGGGTTCTGGACGGCCATGAGCCAAGGAGAGAACCATCCTGCCTTTCGTCCGCTCCCTGCTTTACTTCAGCGCTCCTCCTTCTCGCTCCCTCATCCTCCCAGAGACTACCATTCCATGCTCCTATTGGAATCAAGTCCAGCGAGTCTGCCAAGCCCTCCACGTAGTCTTTCTTCACCTGCCCACGAGTTGTGAGGCATAGGGAGAGGAGGGCAGGAGGACCTTGAGCCAGGCGTCTGAACGCTTCCCCGGGTGATAGGGAGCATCCGCCTGCTTGACCACCAGACCTGCAAACTTGTCAGAGCAGCTCCTACTGTGAGCACAAGAACCTTCGCATTGAGCCTCCAGCGCTTCGAGCAAAACAGCGTGAGCTCCTTCAACCCTCTCCTCCTGCTTCTCCTCCTGCTTCTCCTCCTGCTTCTCCTCCTGCTTCTCCTCTGCATCATGACGGAATGGAAACAGCCGACCGCGTGCCATTTCAATATCCCTCCGCTGGGCGATGGCATCCTTGTGCAAATATTACAATTCAGAAGGGTGTGAGGAGTCAAATAGGAAGCGGGGGGGAGTGATGAACAGAACGAGATTCAAGTTGATGAACGAGGAGTAGAAGCAGGAAGAAGAAGTTCAGACAGACTTCGCTCAGAAATTCCACGAGCTTCTGCCGACGGACTCTGAGCGGCTCTCTGACTAGCGAGTCGCTTCCTAGGAAGAGCAAGTCGAACACAAAGACCTTGACGGCGACAGAAACATCAGCAGAGTCGAGCTGCAACGAGACTTAGCAACGAGACATGAGTTTGGAGGAGCCAGGCTGCTAGCCTTGCGATCTGCGGTAGCTCTTGAGCGAGTAGACAGCTGCTGGAAGGGGAGAAGAGCTGGGAGGGCCGAGTAAGATGAGGGTTAGGCGAACACGATGAGAGACCTCCTGTGTTGGTGTCCACTGCGACCATCTCGGCATCGAGGACCAGCTCTCTTCCAGCAGCAACGTGCTGACGTCATCACCGTCATGGTACAGCAACCCACGGAAATATTACCTGCATAGTTTCAACCACGTCGGGAAATGAAGCTGTGCAATCCTCGCAGTTTCTTGAGAATATCTTGACCTGTTCATTCACTGTTACCTCCCCTGTCACTACCTCTACCTCTACCATGACTGTCCCCCTCTTTTGACTCTCCTCCCTCTCGTCTTAGCTTCACTAACCGCTCCGCTCTCGGCAGAAACATGGATCATCGCTCGTTGTCCATCGTATCTTGATCAAGTATCAGGAGGACAGGGCACCGCATCTCATACTTGTATTCAGCTAGGAAGCTGCATCCCTTGCCGTATCTCTTCTCGAACTTGCCGATGGCGTCCGCCATGCCCGTTGCTACCTGTAACCGAACCCTTCACCAGAGAGACTGAGGAGGGGAAGCAGGTACCTTAGCAAGCATCGGCTTGAACGGAGTTCCTGGAGTAACCGTGCACTTCTTGACCATGTGGTCGATGCCTCCTTCCAGGAGGGCTGGGACGAGTACTGCAGGAGAAGCGTAAACGTCATCAACAGCCAAGCTGTTCATTGACGGACCATTGAGGTTCGGACACTCTGAGTAAGCAGTGGATGCAGCAGCTGCCGCGAGCTTCAGCTGCTCTTCGATGAGGACTGAGAACTTGGTAGTGCCCTTGACCGCTTTCTTCGGAGGGTTTCGCTTCGCGGTAGCCTGAGGTTCTACTTCCTCCTGCTTGATGGACTTGTCTTGCTCCAGATGGTATGCGGTCGCCAGTGCTCCCAGCACGAGCGTCGTGTTCATACCTATGCGCATGTGCTGCACAAGGAGGGTCAAGAGCGCGAGGCAACGACGAGCTCACCTGCAGGAGGGTGCGGACTATGTAGCGCGTCTCCTGTTCCCTGCAGCTGCGCAAGAGTTTGGTCATCAAGGCCTTGCGACGAGCGGAGCTTCCTGCTCCTCCTTCATTGGCGATCGCCTTGAGGGTCTTGAAGACGTCTCGAACTGTGAGGGGAGTGGGTTGGCAGATGAGCCGTTGGTTCCTGCGGAAGCTTTGAGCAACATCGCCGAGGTCTCCTAGCTGGTAACTTGAGTCAGAGGAGGAGCTCAAGTCACATGACAACCTTAGCGTAGGCCTCGTGCATTCGCGATCGACTGACTCCTGTCACCTCCGCCACAGCATCTGATATCGCTGAGTCCCCGACGTTGAGCTCAATCCCCTCGTGTGCTGGAGCGATCTTGCCGACAGCCAGGTACACCGCGGGCAGGACGTCTTCGGGTGTCAGGCAGAGGATGCTGCGGAACATGTTGCACATGGCTGTTCGTAGTTTGTACCTTCCTTTCTCGTTGTCGATGGTGGAGAAGGTTCGAGCGAGATGCAGGTACGGAGCAGGCTCTCCTCGCTTCCAACAAGCATCTTGCTCAGGATTATAATCATCTGCTAAGATCCTGGAGCTGTCAAACTTGTCTGACTGACTTCCGCTGGTACTGTCCTCTAGCTTTAACTTCTTGTCAGTCGTTTCTATCTGACTCCCGCCGGTGCTGTTGTCTAGCTTGATCCACTTGTCTGTCAGTCTCGGCTCAGAGTCTTGTGCTTCATCTGCTGCTGGACGCTCCTCGCTTTCGCTTGAATCAAGCTCGATGACTTCATTCTCATCACGCTTGGGTTCAGCCTCGCGCAGATTCCGTTTGCCCTGGTCAACAGTCTCGTTGGCTTCTTGAGATGCCGGTGTGCCTGATCCCATAAAGAACTTGAGGATGGAAGACTGCTTGCTCGGGCTCCTTGTGCTGGCTCGGCTCTCACGAGATGTTCGCTCCTTCTTCACTTTCGTAGCATTCGAACTAGCTTTACTCCTCTTAGCAGCTTCCTGCGCTTCCTCTCCTCGTCTCTTTCCTCTTCCTTTGCTGCCACCTCCACCGCCATCGCCGCCCATTGCTCGTAATGGGACAAGCAATCTGCAAGCAATTGCTTATAACAATTTGGGTTCGAGGGGGATGAGTGTTAAGTCTGGTGATGAGGCGGATCTGGCGGCGGATCGCATTCTCAGTTGTTGGGGGATGAGGGGCGCCAGTAGGCCGTCCGTCCGATCAGCCATGGCGAACGAAGGCGTGCTAGCACGGCTGATGCTGCAGCAGAACGAGGGGGGAGGGGAGGGGGAGGAGGCTGATGCCCTTCCTTGGGGGCTCGGAAGCCTCGGACAGCTTGCAGAGTCGGTGAGGGAGAGACAGGCCGAGCCTCCTCCAGTTGTATGCCATGACGCTTGCGTTGCAGCTGACCAGACCAGCGCTGGAGCTGCTGGGGGTGGGAGGAGCAAAGGAGGAGGTTCGCGATGCAGCATGGTGGAAGCAGACGCGTCCTCGACCTTACAGAGGCAACTCAGCAGACCCATCGATCCCTGAAGAAGAAGTGTGACCAGGCTGACATAGTGGTGGGTTGAGGGCTGACAGGAACGCAGACCAGGAGAATCTTAGCAGAGCAAGCGGTAGCTGCCGACAAGCAGGCGGCAGCACAGATGGCAGAATTGATCAAGCAGAAAGGTGATTGATCTCACCAGGATGAGCTACCTCCTGACGAGTTTGATGTAGAGAGAGAAGAAGCGAAGTTGTTGGAGATGATCCTGATGGTACGAGCTCTCCCGTAGCGCTCTCCACTCAAAGTTCGCGGGCAGACTCAAGACTTCGAGACCACGGAAGCAATCAAGAAGCGAACATCCTTCTTGGGGAGGCCTGCCGAGAAAGCAAGGCTCAGAATGTTGAAGTTTCAGGTGGAACTGATTTGAAGCTGGTGGATGTTGTAATGAACGTGAGCAGATCGATCGTAATGAGAGAGAGCAGCAAGCTTGCCTCTTTGCTCATCTCTACAGCGATGCTGAAGAAGAGCATCGACTCAAAGAAAACGAGTACAAGATGCATCAATCGAACAAGAAGAAGGTGGAGGGTCAAGGTTGTCTGCGGGCATGTGACTGAACAGCAGGCGTCTGATCGAGCTGCCAAGTATCGAGCTGAAGAGAAAGGAGCGCGAGCAGCAGCAGCAGCGCTCAAGGTGTGTTCGCTTGCTTGCCACGAGGAGAGCTCAGCTTGCCTTGCCTTTGCTGCTCAGGCTGGCGGGAATCAAATGAGAAGTGCGATGGAGAAAGCGCTGGAGGCATCAAAGCAGTACGCAGAGCAGGCCAGAGCGCAAGAGGATCTTGCGAGAAATGCTCGAAGACTAGAGGCGGAGGCATATGAAAAGATGCAGCAAGAAAGTGAGAAGATGAGGATCTGCCATGCTCAGGTGCCTCTGGATGCCCACAGCAGAGGCTGATCTGGTCCAACAGGTCAGAGCGAACAAGATGACAGCACGTGTAATCTACAACTACCTCTCTGGTGCTGAATCCCAACAGCTCATGGTGACCGACTCATACTCTCAGACGGAAATCGTTGATAATGAGTGGCAGGAGCTCATCAAGGAAGATTCAATGCTCGACAACTTCATCCAAGAATGGGAAAAGCGTCTGAAATCAGTTGCTTTAGCATCCTTCTAGAACTTCATTGCTGAGATTTAAACAGGTTCCAAGAGGAACTCCCGCCGCTTTCATGATTCAGGGGCAGATCGACACCTACCTCAAGCGGAAAGACATCGTTGCCATGGAGAAGCGCATGTACGTGCCATGGTACTTGCAGGTCTGCGAAGAGATAAAAATAAAGGGTAGCTGAGCTGCTGGACCAGGAGAAGAAAGACCCGAAGCATATCTTCGAGGAAGAGATCGTAAAAGGCGAGATTGACTTCAAGCATCACCCCGAGCCCCGGAAGGTTGTGTGGATAGAAGAGAAGCAGTTCGCCAAGGACGGCATCATCTGCGTCGGACGAGGGTCTGTCGGCACTCTCGCATCTCCTTCTTAAAGTTCTCTCAGGCCAGTCGGACCTCCACTAGCCTTGCGGAAGAAAGTTGTACAGACAGAAGGGGAGAACGTGAGTCCTGCTGTTGTGAAAGAGCAAGCTTGTTGAGACACTGGCAGGAACACCCGGACATTGAGCTTCCCGAAGAAAGTTGTGATATCCTGTTTGAAAAATCGATTGTGGTCCGAACAGACTTTATTGAAGAAAGTGACAACGTTGCGGGACGATACTTATCCAGGTCAGTGGAGTGAGAAAGAGACGCGAGCTCTAAAAGAGGTTGTAATCGCAGGAAGGATTTCGAGGCGAACAACAAAGACACCCTCACAGCACTTAATCACCAGGAGTTCAAACGAATATGGGGACAGGATGAGCGGCACGATGTGAGAGGAACGCAAGAAATCTGCAGCGCGAAACTTCGTCATCGCCCTGACTTTCGTTGGTGCTGCTCCTGGGTGGACAGGAATAACTTTGCCAAGTACAAGCTGCCCAACTCGTTCCTGCTCGGACCTCCTAAGAAACCCTTCGTGCACGTGAACGCTCCTGCCTTGCACAACGACGACAAGCCGGGCAGCATCAATGGGCCCGACGGTCAGCCTCGACGATTTGCAAGAATACACAAGTGGATCAAGAAGTTGGGCGAGTACGTGGAGGAGGGAGAGCTTCTGCTGGAGCTTGAGATCTACAACCATCGACTGATAGGGAAGATGAACGAGACTGGAAGATACTTGCCCGGCACTCGTTACTTCGATGATGGCGACTACAGAGACCATGAGGATCAACTGCCCAACAATTTTGTCAAGAACGACAAGGGGGAGATAGTGCAGCAAGTCAGAAGCACAGGGGAAGGCCTCTTAACGGGTCTAGTGCGCGAACCAGGCAGCAAGGTCTTGAGCTTTGACAACCTTGCCTACCTGGATCAAGGTGACGAGAATTGGAAACAAGTGCTGCTGCCCATCGACGAGTGGCCAATTGAATTCTTTTCGGCATAGCAATTTTACTTCCATGGAAAAGAATTCGAAAAGAAACAAAGAAAGCAGAGTGGTCCCTTCACCCTTACAATACAACAAGATCTAAACATGACAGAAGAGTTAATCTATGATGTGCCTCGCACCGTCGAAGGAGGCCTTTCGTTGCCTTCCAGTCAGCTGCACGTTGATCCCTGCCCCCGTTGTAGATCTGAGAATGTCCGTGGCAGGGTTGTAGGTGCGAAGCCCAGGGACAGGAGGGCCGTTCTTGGGCTGCGAAAGCCTCTCCCAGAACGGAGATCGCAGCGTCCGTGTGAGCTTGAGAGGCTGCGGGTCTACAGGTACAGCAGGGGGGAGCATGAAGCGCCTGGGGCTCTGCTCCTTGTCGACCTGATCGGTTTCCCTGTCGTTGACCTGCTGCTTCGCCTCGCGCTTGTGAGCTGGGGTGAAGGACCTGATAGGCGACGGCGGGGATAGATAGCCAATGCTCGAGATCCTCGACCGTCGCACGAGTCGGTGATGGTGCAGATCTATAGAGTCCGTGTCTCTCGTCTCCATAATCGGAGGAGGCGACGTGTTGTCTCGCAGTAGCGGCGACAGAGGTGCCCCAGCGTCCCTTTCAAACTTGGAGAGGATGTTCCGACTGCTCAGAAGGAAGGTCGATCGCCTCCGCCTTGGGGAGTCGGCTTTGCCCACAACTTCGGGATGCGTGCTGCTGCCGGACAAATTCTCCGTTGGGTCGCTAGTTCGTGAAATCCCCGAGTTCTCTTCCTCCTTGGGAGAGACGGACCCTTCAGTCACACTCTGAATGAGCAAGCTTCTTGGAATGGAGGAGAAAGAACTGTCGCGGTCTATCCCCATCCCCAAGTACCAACTGTGGTTCTGCAGCTGCGACAGAGTGATCCTGTGCTGCGGATTCTTGTGCAGCAGGCGCTGCAGCAGATCACGAAGAGACTTTGAGATCCACTTGGGATACTGCACTGGTCTTTCCAGGATAGCATTCTTGATATCCTCTGAACGAGGCCTGGGGACTTTGTTGGCTATGGAGAAAGGGTAGCTGCCTCCCACCATCACATACAGCAGAACACCACAACTCCACACATCTGCAGGAAACCCGAGGTAACCCTTTGCCCCCGAGCTCAGAATTTCCGGGGCAGTGTAGTTGAGAGTTCCAGCCTGCGTCTTGAGCAGAGCATCGGCGTCGTCCAGCATGATGGAGAGCCCGAAGTCACAGAGCCGGAGGTTCCCCTGCGTGTCTATCAACACATTCTCAAGCTTGATGTCTGGTGAACATCATGTCAGCATTGGAAATGATCGAACAATCATGTGAACCTCGATGAACTACTAGCTTCTTGTGCGCGTGCTCTACAGCAGCAATGATTTGCCGAAAATAGCTTCTTGCGAGGTCCTCGCTCAAGATTTTGACATCAGGAGTCACGACCTCGTCTTCAGCAGGGTCCAACTCGTCCTCAGGAGGCTTTGTGCCTTCCTTCAGAATGATATCATGCAAATTCCCTGTACAAAGATCCATGATGACGTAGAAGAAGTGGTCGTTCTGCAGAATCTCGTGGAGATGGATGATGTTCTTGTGGCTGATGAACCATGAGTCAGTCAAGGCCCTCGTTCGAACATCAGTACCTTAGCGAATTGAGAATCGCAAACTCTCTCGTGTATCTCATGACATCTTGGATGTCACCGATCCTACTCTTGTCGATGATCTTGATCGCCACCATTGTACCACAACACTTCCTTGTGGCTTTCTTGACCTTTCCAAAACTCCCTTGCCCTATGGTCTCATGTAGGATGTAGCCCTTTGCAAGAATCTCATGCTTATGAGGATGAGGATGATCCTCTTCCAACATGGTTCAACAAAGGCCCCAAGTGCTGATGCACAGGATTCGTGTGCGGTTATGTAGCAAACGCACGCAGGGATTTCAAAGAATCACGCATGATCTTGGGCTCCCGTTGAGTCTAGGGATCAGATCGGAGATGTTTTTGTCTGGTGAGACAACCGTCCCAGAGGCATGCCTTGTTTTCCCGGTGAAAGGTCAGCCTCTCACCCCAGAAATCCCCCAAAAATCCCCACGTCTCAAAGTGTTCCCAAATTTTCTGTCAAGACCTTTCTATAGTCGAGTGACTGCCGTTCTATTGTTTCTCGCCCAGGCTTTCAAGCTCAAGGCGTTTCCTTCCAAAGCATCACACCCGCGACAATCTTCCCCCGCCTCCCTCCTTTCGCCTTCTTGCGACTGCCGGCGCTTGCACCACAAGCCTTTCGTCTTGATCTCGATCTCTTTCTGTTGGCCTCAGTGTGCTTGGCTATCCATCTCCTGCTACTCGCGTACTCGTCTGTACATATACTGATCTTGGTGTTAACCTGACTTTTCTCTCTTCCTTGACTCTCCCCTTCCTCTCCTCGCTCTCACCGCCTCCTCCCTGCCATAAGCCCAATGCCCGACCAACACATAGTACCCCTACCATCTCATGCTCACTACCCTGCGTGTACCACCCGACAAGCTTAGTCAACCTCTGACCCTACCCCTCTTGGCAAGGCTTGTACAAACAGGACCACCTCTACCTTTAACCCACCCCCAATTTTTAGCCTAGACGGAGTGAAAAACTACCCGTGTTTGGTCTCATTACGTACCCTATAAAACCATGTAATTGATACCCCACATTGTTTTAGCTGCTGACCCTGGCAGAAATAACCCCTACCCCCTTGCCGATGCAGACCCCCTGCATGTACTTGCATGGATTTGAACCCCTACCTCCTGCGTTGATGGATCAGCCACCTATCGGTACAAGGTATACTACCCCTTCGAATGCACCCCCTTCATTGTATCTACCCTCATTTCAAAAACACTACCCCACTATCTGTGTTCATTCATTGGGAAACTACCCCGTGATATCCAATCGCTGTGAGGTCCCCCACCCACACTGATGATTCCGTACCCCACCTCCTCCGACCGTCAAAGCTGCTCCACCCCACGTCGTCCTTTCTCCACAACAAACGATATGACTACCCCATGATCATCTCCCACCCACCTTTTGGTGATAGTACCCCCATTTTCCCTGGAATATAACCCATCAAAACAATTTTTAACCCACCCCTACCCCGTCAAAGCCATGAGATGCACCTGAAGACTCTCTATTGAACCCCACCATTACTCCCTCCATCGAAGAGGGGTCATTAGCGTTGCCGTTGCATTGCGTTACCAACCGAAACCTGTTGGCACCGCCGGGGGACCGGGCAGTGGCGGCCCGGCCGGCGGCACTGAGTCACTGTCAGTGTGCTGGCGAGGCGGCCCGGCCAGGATCGGACCGCCGGAGCCTTGGAGTGACTCGGACTCAAGCCTCGGTCGCCTCACTATCACCGTGAGCGGTACAGCACTTCAATGTGCTGCAGTGCAGGTCAGTCAGCCAAGTTTCCCGGCACCCACGTTTGGCAGGCTACCGTACAAGACAATCATTTGTCAAGTATTGAATAAGTTCATTCCGATAAGGAGTTTATCACGAGTCACGTATTGTACAAATGATTGATCAATGATTTGCCAGTTGTTTGGCAACAAGCGGCTACTACACACTCATCCTGGGACGCTTCTCTTGCCCCTTATGCGCATGGTTGCCTTCGAACGAGTCCTGTCTTGGCCTTCTCGAGTCTCGAGCATGGAATTTACCATTTCTGGACCTCGAGGTGGCGATTTGCCATAATCCTTTCCCGTTGCTACCATGAACCGGGTCATGGGGAACGTCCGTAACCACTTCCATCTGTCCCATGATCGATCCGTTATCCTGACTTGTTGCCATCTTGTTGTCTCCGCTATCGTCGAGGCTAAGAGAGTGAAACAATTGACCGCCCATGACATGAATCTTGTTCATCAGTCCTTCCATCTTAAGCGTCTCTATCATAACATCGATGGGTCTGTTGACAAGTTTCAGATTGTCAAAAACCAAGGCGAATGCATTAAACCTGCAAGAAACTCCCAGATCCTTGAGTCTTGGAGTCAATCCCGTGCTGCTCTTCCCTTGTGGAGAGTTAGATGGGCTTCCTGATTTCATCACTATCTGCTGTGCTGTACGAAGGAAAACAAATCTGCGAAGCGTCGTCATTGATAGGCTGTGCATCTTGGCAGGCACGAACCCTGTTATATAGGCATCGTAACCTGCCTCATGGAGCTGCGTGTTGTTTTTGTACTTGTCACACCCGTCTTGTAAGCCAATGATCGGTCGCTTGAAGGGATCATGCATCACTGTTCTAAAGACAGCATCTAGACGGGTGCCTCCTGAAAAGCTCAAGCCCTGAAGAAGGGTCATGTCAGACACATGGATGGAATATCAATTTCAAGACAGATATCTTACAAAAGCCGGATGGTCTGACGAAGTCAGGCACTTCGTGTCAACAATTAAAGGGAATCGTTCGTGCAAATTCCTTTTGAATTCTTCGTAGGTAGTAGGTAAATCACGGCAAAAATGTGCTTCAATTTGAGCCATGTCGAGCAACATATTGTGTCCAACAATGAGCTGTTATCAATATTTGACACATGCACTCTTTGGAGAAGTGAATTACCTTTTTCGATGCAGAGATGTGGTCAATCACATGTCTGAATCCAACGGCGGCCTGAATTTGCTTTTCCTCGACCTTTTGAGCCAAACTTGAAATGGACTCCATGATCTTGGCCTTTGTAGTGCCCAAACTTGAAGTTCTCTCATTCTTGTGCAACTTGATGGAAACTTCTCGTTCCACCTTGTACAGTCACGTCACAATGCCGCGCAGAGCAATATACTCAAGCTCACTGTTATGTTCTCCTTCTTAAAGCAGTCATCAAAGGTTTCCGAAAGGTCCCGATGTATCAGCATTCGGCGGTAACTGTCACATTGTGGAAGCATCAAAATACTCCGAGTCTCATCAGCTAGAAACTCTGCTATGGTGGCCCGAATGGTTGCTACGAACTCTGTCTCCTTACTAGAGATGCCTCTGCGCACGAATTCCTCCTGCAATGAAGTTTCAGACAAGATTTGTAGCTTCGCAGAGCTGACCTCTTGCTTATTCAAGTAGGAGATTCCGGATTTGATCAGTTTGTTGAAATCCATGCAGTTCGACGAGAGAAACGACATACACTTTGCCTGGCAAAGAAACCTTCGATCAAGGCCCTTGAATTCCCGAGGGAAGGTGTAGAAGTTGTAAGGAGTCGCAATGAAGCTTCGCTTCTGTGCATTCCATGTGAACACGCATATGCCAACCTGTACGGATGTTGATGTTTGTAGCCACGAAAAGAGAAATAAAACCTGCACTACCAAAAATGTTGTAGAGGCCTTGATCTTTTCGTATCTTGACTGCAGCTCTTCTTCTGCTGTCATGCCAGCATACTTGGTCATTCCAGCGCCAACTGATTGAAGGGTTCCAACTACCGTGCACATTTAGTCAGACGGCCCGTGGGATGGACACAGGCCTTACCTGCAGTTGCTGGTGCTTCATCAAGGCCAGTGAACTCGCAATCGATTGCAAGGAAATCACACTCATCGATCAACGGCTTGATTTCTCTCAGCACCTCCTCAAAGTTTTCTGTTGTGACGTCCATCGAGTTGCTTGTGAAAAATGAAATCCCCTCTAGTCCTGTCGATGATCAAGCCTCCTATGGCCAAGTATGCTGATCTCTTTTCGGCTTCTCCACTGACAACTTCGCTTCAATGTCTCTTCTCTGAGCGTCTCTTCTTCACTGTCTCCTCCTCCTCTCCCTGCTCCCTCCATGCCGCAACTTCCCGCTCTCCTCCCTTCAACATATCAGCACAAACCTCTGCCACAGCCGGATTCCTGAGAGGGTTCTCTTCATCTGATTTTCTACAAATTAGTGAACTCCAGTCTATTGATTTCAAGTTGTAAATTGAAGTTTAAGAAATGTCGTTATTTGTCAGTAAATAGTCAAAAATTGTGAAAGGACCGAATTAGAGTTCGGGTCCCGAGCCCCTACCCCGTTTCTGCCCTACAATACTACCCACCCCTTTGTGCATCGAGCGGCCCCACCTTCGACCCCTGAACTCCACACCCTACCCCTCAAGTTCAACATTTCATATTATGACCATGGACTTTTTCACCCCTACCACCATATGTATATCAAAATGACCCACCATTTTATATCCAGATGAGTGAAATGAATTTTCCCACCCCTCCATAATATTCAAGACCCCTCTATTTTCTAGCTGATCCCACCACCATTCATCCACCCCACACAACGACAGGTACCGGTACTTTTCATAGAAGTTTCTAGGGGTACCACAAACTGTCATGGTAAAGAGGGTGATGAGGATGAGTATGCGGGTGATGAAGATATCCACCCCTCCTTGTCAGCCTGAAAGTACCCCACCAAGCATCCTAGGAAAAGAGAGAATTCTAGATACCCCCAACCCCATTTTTAAAAGCCGCACCCCATCACATTTGCAATGTACCCCAGTACTATTTAATGACCCCTGTGATTGTATATAAAAAAGGACCGGTTATTGTTTAGGAATATAGCGCCTTTCATGTACCCCTACCCCTCCAGATATTTCAACACCCCCGTTGTAGATGACCCACCCATCAAATGTTCCAAAATACTCGAAGCTCTCCCTCAATGGCGGGAGAAGGGAGTAGTGCAGGGAGCAGAGAGGAGGAGGAGGAGGTTAAATGCATGATTCATGCAGAGTAAGTAGAAGTACAAGTGAGGCGTGGATGACAAGTGCTTTATGTCTTCTTCTCTCGGTCAAACACTGCCTGATATCCCATGAAAAGTAGTTCAATCTTTCTTGAAATATGTCTCCATTCTTCAACTTATAGCCTATGGCTTCAAGTTTTATTTGCGTTTATCCCCCTGTTCGCAACATCTTCAGCTTGCCCTGACACCCTGCACTTGTCTTTGGATCGTGCCTGCCTGGTTATCCAACGATTTCCTGCACTTTTCTGCTTGCTGTATTCCTTATTCACTTTTCTGGGTCGCTGTTCCCCTTGAAGGATAGACGATTATGTATCCTGTGATGTTTTCTAGAATTTCATATGCATCGTGTGTTGTGGTTTCCTACCTGCTTGCTTCGTCCCAATCTACTTGAAAGGGCGACCGGGGTGAAATGGCAGACAGCTTTCGAAGAAAAAACTAACTATCGCTTCATCAGATCTTTCTTCCTCTCAGGAAGCCAAGATGAGCGACGGAGCAGAAAACGAAGCATGGCATGACTGCAGGCAGGATGCAGACGTCGAGGACGTTCAGTTCAATTTAGAATGTGACGAGTCGAGCGCTGGCAATGAAGCGCAGGATGCAAGGAGCAACACAGGTGCCTCGAGACAAGATTCATCGAATCCAGTCCAGCATGATCGATATGTGAGATTGAGCTATGAACCCCCCACCCTCGTGATTCCCTCTGCAGGACCGGGAGGTTCCAGCAGCAAGCACTGTAGACAACAGGTCGGCCATGGCCTGTTGCAGGCTGATCTTAAGTTGGATGCAGTTGGACTCAATCCCAGCAGCACGGCAATCCCTTCGCTAACATGCAGACTTTTCAATTCCATGGATTCCCTGGTGAGAGCTTGTCGCTGCTGCCCTTGCTGGCATGCTCAACGTGTTGCGGCTTCAGGGTTTCATGGTGGGGTTGGAATGATGCAGCATGGAGGAAACTTCACGACAAGCACGGGAGTCGGAGCACATGGGTCAGTTCTGTTTGCTTTCGCACTGCAGCTGACCGTGTTTGCTGTGAAGGATGATAATCGACATACCGATGGATCAGAGCATCCCTGACATCTCTGTTGGAGTACTAGGTGGGGGGAGGAGGAGGAGGAGGAGGAGGCTGAGTGACAGACTTTCCTGCAGGAGTTCCTGTTTCCGTAAGGATGGACTCGCTCGGTAGTTTGTACTATCCTCGCTCGATCCTCTTGACTGAGTGTTGTCGTTTGCTCGCTGTAGATCTGTTCGCAGGGGATTCAGAAAATTTCTTCAACAACTTCGATCCCCTGCTGCAGGTTGAGCTTTTTGTCTCACAGCTTCATTCGTGCTGACGGCGGTGATAGGCGATGCAGGCAAGCTTCAACCTGTCTCAAGGATATAAGCCCAAGGTCTTCATTACCTCCACCCTTTCCACACTCTTGACTAGGTTGTGGGCCAGGCAAGTGCGCGAGCTCTGGAGTTTGTCCCAGCCATCAGACTCGAGAAGGGCGAGACGATTGAGTGTCCGATCTGTGCCGACGTGCTGAGGTCTAATGGCAGAGGAGCCTGAGGTTGTCTGAGGTTGTCTGCGGTCAGGGACGGGGATTGGGGGGCTCGCATGCCATGTGGGCATTACTTCTCACTTGAGGAGCTTGCCAAGGTCTCTTGCTGTTGCTCTGCTGCCCCATAAGGACTGAATGCTGGCCAGTGGCTAGCTGTGAATAACACATGCCCTGTCTGTCGGTTCGAGCTCCCGTCGACCGATGAGGAGTACAACAGGGTGAGCGACCGCGACTTTGTACAGGACTTCGCTAAGGGCAAGTTGACAGAACAAGAAACTTTCATATGAGGACTTGAGAAATTCTTTTGAGAACATCTGCAAGGTGAGCAGCAGGACTGATTCTCTCTAGCACTTGAGTGACGTCGCTGGTAGGCGCCCAATGACATAATGGCGACAAGAATCAATAGTGCGAGACAAGTTTTCCTAGGTAGGAAGTGATTGTAATCCGGCGGTGGCAGCACTTCTGTAACGATGCAACTACAGACGGAGTTCTGTCTGCAGCTCTGGATGAGGTGCACGCCGATATGGGGGAGGAGAATGTACATAGATGTGAGTGAAATGATCACACAGGGAGGGAGGTGATAGAAAGTAGCAGGTGAAGACTTGGGGGCCAAGGAGTCGAAGTCTTGTTGTAAATGCTTTAACGTAGATTCTGAAGAGATTGAGGTAAGCCTTGATGCTTCGAGTCGGTCGGTCGGGTCGGTGAAAGTCAGCAGGAGGAGCTGCAACAGCTGGCAGATCATTTCTTATTCGAGCAGGTCTACCATGGACTCCCTTCCCCCTGCAATTACCTTACCCTGCCCCTCGCCCCTTGCCATAAGAATATACTCACTTGTTGTGGACCAGGTGCAGCAGCGGCAAAGGATGGAAGTTATGTTAGACTTAGACTAGAGTTGGTAGAGAAACCACGACAACAACAACTTCTGCTTTCATTCTTGATAGTCTAAACACTGCAAATTCTCACGCTGGCAATCAGCTGCCAACATGCTACAGGCCAGGAGGACGAGACATCCAGCCTGCAATTAGCGTCACCTCAGAGGAGCAAGTGAGACCTTGTTCGTTACCGGACGAGGAGGAGACGCCTGAGGTAGTCAGGGGCTCTCCCAAGAAGTCGCACTGGCTGTTGGCCGGAGCTGAGCTCAAGCTTGCCGAGTGGGACGAGTTCGACGACCACGTGTGCATCAAGCAAGAATCGTCCTCGCCCCCCAGCAGCGACCCAGCAGGAACTCCTCGTATCTGACGCAACGTCACCCTCTAAAACCTGGTCGATCACTTCTCACCTTTCCCAGCTCGGACTCCAGCTCGGCCGTCCGCAGCCTCAGGTTCCCTGACACAGCGTCACGCTGACCACAGCAAGTCCTCGTGTATCGTCTGTCACCTAACTCCTCGTCCCGCCGCTGCAGCTGCGTCGCCAGCTCCCCCCTCTCCTTGATCAACGCCATGCTGAACTGCCGGAGGTGCAGAACTTCCTCTTGCAGCATGTGAATCTGTAGCCGGCACTCCGAGATGTCAAAGTGAATGCCCTCGGGCACGCTCCCACCGTTAGGACGCAGCGTGGGCTGCATCATCTTGTGCTCCGAGGAAGGGCCGGCCACAGACGAGTCAGCGTGAGGCCTCACCATTCGGCTCGAACTGCCGGACATCTGCTTGCAGTCATCGAAATCCAGCGACTCGGCCTCGTCCGACATCATCTTGTGGAGCATCTCCCACACGTCCTGCTCCGCTCCCCCTGCTGGCTCCTTGTAGTCGCCAGGGAGGATGCACATGTCCTCCAGCTCTAGCGTGTCATCTTGCTGCAGGTCGTTGAGGCTCGAGGAAGGAGCAGCAGCGCTGCCTGACGGCTTCCCATCGATGTCGTTGAGGGGAGGCAGCGGCGGCTTGTTGTTCATGGCTGTCGGAGCCTTGGACGAGACCTCCTTGGGATGGGAGGAAGGTGCGACCTTGCTCGAGCTCTTGGTGGTGGAAGTCGAGCTGTTCCCTTGCTCGAGATCATCGGGGTCTGCAGCCTCTGTCACTCCACTGATGTCGCAGTCCAACCCCTGGCGACGTCAAGTCATGGAACATGCACAAAACCCTGTGGGTGACATCATCATTCACCTGTAGCAGGTTGTTCCTCTTCTCTTCCAAATCTTTGATTTCTGCTTTATACTGGGCCATCAGCCCTTCTTCCGTGGAGTACCTGTGCTCAGCCTGCAGCAGAGCCAGGCGCTTCTCTACCGCCTTGAGCTTCCGGTGCGGCCACTGCTTGATCCCCATCTTCCTGCAGACCTTCTTGATCGCAGTGGCACAGACTCCGAGTTTTTTCGCCGCGTCGTTCAGCGGGAGATTGAAGTGCTTCCTCAGGGTCGCCGCGTTCAGAACTATGGGAGCCGCGTGAGCGTCAGAGTCCAGCTCGGGTCTTCCACCGAGAGCTTGCTTACCACCCTGCGAACAAGCAGATCAGACATTGCTAAGATGCTTCGATTGTGCTCACCTGGCCCACACTCCTTCTCTTCAGCCTTGGTCTGACTTCCATACTTTGATCTTCATCCTCTGGAATCATCTCACGTTTGATTCCAGTGGATGAAGCTCTGTCCTTTCCCCCCTCCTCTGCCTCCACAGCGCCTTGCGATCCATTCTGTCTCCGCTGCTCCGCTGCCTTGTGCCTCTGGCTCAAGGCAGCGACCTGCATCTCTTCCAAACTATCCAGCAACTGTAGATTGCATTCTTCGCAAGGGAACCTTTGTCTCGGGACTTGAGGATTGGCATTTCTAGCGGCACATGCCTTGCATTGTTTCACCCCTGATTGCCCCTCTGGGAAGTATCGATCCAAGAAGGATGAGAGTAGAGTATCAACTTTGATTGTTTCGAGGTCCAATATCTGATCTTTCCGACAAACAGGGCAAGATGTCTGGCAGAAATAAGAAGCGGCCGAAACGCATTTCATGCAAAAGCGATGGCCACAAGAAAGAACCACCGGGTTGCAGAGGATCCCAAGGCAAATGGGACAAGAATAGTTCTCTGGGAGAGGCTTCAGTTTCGTGGTCCGGAACATGATTTCTGAGGCGAGAACTTCGACATCCGTGATCAGAGCACTGAAA
Source organism: Guillardia theta CCMP2712 (assembly GCF_000315625.1). Classification (NCBI taxonomy): domain Eukaryota; class Cryptophyceae; order Pyrenomonadales; family Geminigeraceae; genus Guillardia; species Guillardia theta. Next base: position 763,278 of record NW_005434668.1, read on the forward strand.
TGAGGGGAGTTGTAGAAATGCTTCTTGTGGACTGTGTTCACCATCTCCCATTGCAGCTGCTTTGTGATACCCTCCTGCTTGTCATGCTTCTTGGTGATCTTGACGACCGCAAGTGTATTGATCATCACAAACTTGCGCATGTTGTCAACTTTCGCAGAGAAATGCAACAGTGCTTGAATGATTTCTCCTGCATCCGTGCCTTCTAGCGCCGACACCAACTTGTCAAGATGGAGGTGGCCGTTGATTCCCTTGGCAGACTGCGCTTTCTCCCACGCCGGCTCCAGGGGTGTCTGCGTGACCTTCTGACAGAGCGATCGGAACTCGGCGTACAGCTCCGACTCCTTCGAAATGAAGAATCGATCCACCTTGTCGATCTCGGCTAAGATCGACGCTGTGAATTGTTCGTCCTCCGGTGCGCTCGCGCCATTCGCCACGAGTGCCTTGAGGAGGTGCTTCAACCCCTTGTAGTCCACGTACTGATCGTTCCATTGCTCCACTGCCTCGGACCTGATCCGCTTACCGAACTTCATACCTTATAGCGAGGATACTCGCAGCCTCTCTATGAAAGCCGATGACAACAATCAAGGTCCTCCTTGACTAATAGGTAGAAATGACTCCGAGTTCTCGCCAGAATCAAACAGGCATGAGGTAGTCTCTGTCCCCAGGAAAATGAAAAGAGGCTGAAAGCGACTTCAACAAAGACTTCGTCCTTTTGCTGAATGAGTCTTCTTGATCCTCGACTACAGCAATAGAAAACTATCATTAGTATCGATCACTCCACCAGAGACACAAGAACACGACAATACATGAGAAAATTCTTTCGTAGGCATTGCGTGTTGTTATTAAGAGTTCGTTAGCAGACTTTCTTTGGGGATTGCAACCATCCATCTTTTCAGATCGAAGGAAAGAAGACATCTCCTTGTTATGCGCTGACTACCCAACAATGCGGGATCAGGAATCAACTACTTCAGATTTTGGCTACTTGAACGGCCCTCCTCGCAGTACCCTAAGCTGCCCTCAGCTGCCCTCATTGAGCTACCCTCAGCCACCCACTTCCCCCAAAGCTGTTGTTCCCTTGAATTGCACTCTTGTCTAGAGAAATGTAGTGTAATACCTTAGTTGATCATCAACCCATTCCTCAACCAACAACTTGACTCCATTTCAACTGCTTTCGTGTGCATTCTTATTAACTCTTCCTCTTTCATGTTATCCTATGCATCTCCATCCACTGATCTGTAATCAAAAGACATCATCGCTCTATCAACGTTGTCCATACAATTGTTCTCCTCTTTTGCATCTTACTGCTTTCGTCTCCTTTGTCCGTTCATTGGGGGAAACCAAACCACGAGACCAATGTTTAGTTGGTCACCAAGTGCAATCTATCCTTCACCTTTTTCTGCTGTTTTGTTAGTGACCTACATCTCATATCCTACATACTCATCGCTTCCCTCACTTTCATGCCTCTATCCGTCTTCTTTCCTTCCTCTTCCTCTTTCCATTGCCCATAGCCTGCTGTCCAGCCGCCATTGCTACCCCCCGTTTAAGAAGTATTTTAAAATGTGTACATTAAAAGTTAAAAGTAGAAAGAGATCGAAAAATACTTTAACATAAATATTTAAAGCGAATTCTTTGTACCCTCTAAACAGCCATCGAAGACAAGTCTATTTACATGATCAAAGTTGGTAGTGTCGCGAGAGTTTTAAAATCTCAGGGGTTGTCCGATCACTTTCTGCTCAATCTTTAAAACGAAAATTACATCACTTTTAAGGACGTGATACCTACCAGATTGACCAATTTAAGTTTTATATTCTACCATAACAGTTGTATATATACATGTTGAATCTAAATCATTGTAGATGTAAAACAAGCTGAGCCGTGATCTCGAGATTTCCTCGGTAACCCTACCCCGGGAAAGTCCCTGCACGTGATTATGATGACAGGGGTATGTGGGTGATAAGGTTTTTAGAAACCACACCCCACCGTCCTGCCCCATACCCCCCGTAGGTTACCCACCGGTCATACTACCCCATCATTAGAGCTGAACTACCCCACCATTCGCCCACTCGACTTCCTTGACTGGAATGAAATATGGCACGTCCTTGCAAGGGACGCGGAAAGGGATGGGTAGGGGTGGTCAGGGGGTTTGTGTTGCAAGATAGGATAATAGATAGGGAGAGATAGGGGTGATACCCATGGGGGTGGGATATTGAAGGCCTCGACTCCTGGGTCAGGGGGTAGGGTACGACGATCTCCATGGAGGAGGCACGGGGTGGGTTTCATAGGCTTAAGGTGGGGTTTGGGGGGGTGAGGTAGCGGGTGATCATGGTAGCCCCTCACAAAGCATTTGAGGGATCGACGGGGGGTGGGGTAGTTGGGAACACGGGGTCGATTGGAGTCGTAGAGGAGGGGCGTTGCAACACCTGGAAACTAAACCGGGTCAAATGTGGACAAGAACTAAACCAAACCGATCTTAGATAGAAAGAACTAAACCGGGCGGAGGGACGGGATGAATTAGATGAGAACTAAACCGGGCCGAAGATGCCCGGCCGGACTCCCGGCTCCACTCAACCAAAGCGATCCAACGCAGTACGGCATGGATGGCGACCGGCGTTGGGCGAGAGCGCGAGGAGATGAGAGGGACAGAGAGAGGGACAGAGAGCAGGTAAAAGCATGCTTACATGTGCTTGTACTCTTCTCATAATCATGGTACTCGTGGTTCTGTGGTTTCTCTTAGTTCTTTACGTTGATGATAGTAATTACTAATTCTATCCAGATGTTTGGTTCTGAAGGGCTCCCTTTGAAGTTGTGTGAGATGCTCTATCCCTCCAGCTCCTCTGACTGAGTGACCAGGGATGAGCACCGATCAAGGCGGCACTCGCATGCAGCTGCATCCCGGTAGCTCAGTGCTCGAATGAGGATGCAATATATTCGCTGAAGCACCTCAGGAGGCAACGGAGCCCTTCAACTGAGAGTTCTCGATCGAGCTCGAGGTGTAGACCATCTTTCTGTCAGGTTTGATGAGCGTATTCTCTGATCCCCACGAGCAGGTCTTCCTCCTCGACGTCATACAGCGATGATTCGTCGTCGTCGATGTCCAGCACAAGTTCATCCTCTAGCGACTCAGCCAGGAGAAGGAAGAAAGACAGGAAGAAGAGGCACAGCGGCGACAAGAGATCGAAGAAGAGCAAGGAGAAGAAGAAGAGCAAAGAGAAGAAGAAGAGCAAAGGGAAGTCAAGATCTAAAGGGAAGGAACGAAAGGAGAAATCGAGGGAGAGGAAGTGGCGGGATGACAGTGATCTCCCCAACGACCCGAGCAAGCGGGAGGAGCGGGCGAGACATTTACAAGCGCAACTCCTCCCAAGAACAGCTGCGAACATGATCCAGAAAGTTTTCCGTGGCCATTCCGTCAGGACATGGACAAATAGGAAGATCCGAGAGATGAGGGTTTTAAGGAAAGATCTGACGAGGTACATCATGACTGAGATCCTTCACGATGTGCTGGAGAAGGAGTTTGTTCCAGACATCTTAGTTGAGATTGTGACCTCCATGTCTCCTGAGGTGTTTGCTCCCCATCCAGCATGGCTGAGAGATCAGCTCGCGGCCGCCGAAAAGATAACCAAGGAGACAGTGACTAAGTTGATCCGAGAGGTGGTTCGGGAGACCTTCAACGACCTGGTGAACGAGTACCTTGTGAAAGAGAGGATGGAGCAGAAAAAGAAGGGCTCCAAGAGCGATCAGCTTGCTCTCTACGTGGACTTGGAGATCGTGCAGCCAGTGCTGAAGCCGATCCTGCTCACCTTGGCGCGTGAGGTAGCAACCCGAGCCCTGGTTTGGCTTCTTCTGACAACCCTCGAAAGTGCGTGAAGGAGGCTGCGCAAGAGTATCTGCTGTCCCGCTGGATCTCCGACATGGCAAGCGCGCTGCTTCTCTGACGGCCGTCCTGACATGTTGGACCGACCAGATTGAGTTCATGTCCAATGACAGCATCCGAGAGGTGGCGCAGAAGACGTTGAGCGAGATACAGGAGGAGAGGGCTATGGAGGGGATGTGCAAGGCGAGTAGAAGGAGGTGGTTGGGGGAGAAAGCCAGGACTGATCGAAGAGGCTGCAGGTCGTGGTGGCACAGATATGTAAGGAGGTGGCTGTGGAGATTCAAGCAGATCTTGCTGTCATCGAGAAGGAGAAGAGAGAAGCGGTAACAGCAGCAGCAGCAGCAGCAGCAGCAGCAGCAGCAGCAGCAGCAGCAGCAGCTTGGTGTTTTGTCTTTTGACATGTCCGCAGCTGGTGAAGCAGGAGATGTTCCAACTCTCCTTCAAGATCCTCGATGCTGCACTGATGCGACAGCTCATTGACAGGTGACCACCCCCCCCCCCCCCCTTCCCCACTCTGTCTCCCTCTTGCTCTCACTTTGCCTCCCTCATCCTCTCCCTGCGTGTCTCCCTCCCTTCCCTGCCATTGTTCCATCTCTTCTCTCAGCTCCCCTTTCCCCTCCTTCCATCCGACGTCTGTGGATTCAGAATCGCTACTGGAGGAGAGAAGGCGGTGGTCCAGCAGTACACTGAGAGGACGATGGATCGGCTGCTGTACAGGTAGGGAGGAGGGAGCTACTCCGCATCTGATGCCTCGCATAGTCTGATGCTCCGCCGCGCGCTCAAGTCAGATATACTCATCCAGTCGTTTCAAACCAACTTCGCCAAGAGGTGAAGGGGAGGAGGACGAAGGAGGAGGACGACGAAGACGAGGAGGCAGTGATGTTGTTGTCAGGTATCTCATGCACAAGATCATGTCACAGCTCCTCGTTGATCAGCTGACCGGAGACCTGACGTGGCTTGAGGGCGTCTACGAGGAGGAACAAGAGGAGAGCTGAAGGTTGTGAGATGTATAGTTGACTCGTGTAAAGTACATAGTCGCCTGACTGCGTTAAAAAGAGAGAAGATCAGCTAAGTTCGCTTCTAGTCCTCTACTGCTACTGCTCTGTTAGTTCTACTTCTGCTATTTACATCCTTGCCACTGCTCTCACTCTTGCTGTAGCGCTCACTCTCGCTCTCGCTCTAGTTCTGGTCGCTCGCCTCCCAACTCTGGTCATCTTCGTCCTCATCAACCCCCCGCAACGACACGAGGATCGCCTCTAGTGCCGCCGCGTCCACTACGATGGCGTCCTGACCGTAGTATGTGCTCCATGCATACTTCCAGTCCTGCGACAGGTTGAGATGCTCTCAGGGTCCTCCTGCCCTCCACCTGCCGCCAGAACCCCTCGGGATCGGTGAAGGCGATGGCAGGATAGCTGAGATGAGGAGGAAGCAGCTCATCTGGCGAACAGCCTCGTGGAGGCCCACAGGATTCGCCCTGAGCGGGGGGGAGAGAGAGAGCAGAGAAAGAGAAGATGAGAGACAAGGAAGTAGGAGAGGGGAGGGAGGAGGAGAGGGGAGGGAGGAGGGAGGAAGAGGGAGACAGGAGACAGGAAGAGACAAGGAGAGAATACGCCACAAACTTGTCAGATAGATCTCTTGATTAGATGCAGGAGTAAGATATTACCTTGAGGGTGTAGATGTTGTTCTTGAAGAAACGATGGCAGTGAATCGATCTGTATTCCCCTGGACCTGAAGAGGGAAGTCAGCAAGGAAGGCGCTGGGGTAACAGGGGATACCGTAGCGAATAGCGTTCTCGAACTCCCTGCCTCCTTTGTACCCGACCTGGGCGGCAACGTAAGCTGGAGTCAGAGAAGTTGATCGGAGGAAGTGTAGTCAGCAGGGAGCGGGACAAGTGATCAGGGGGGAGAGGCGGGGAGGAGAGGAGAGGAGAGAGAGGAGGAGAGGAGAGACGAGAAGAGAAGAGAAGAGTGAACAGGAGGAAAGGAAATGAGGGTAGAGGAGGAGAGCAGGAGAGGAGCATGTGAACTCACTCCGAAGGGGAAGATTTGAATTCCTGCCGCTCCTCTCCTCATCCAAAGAGCATTCCAAAGGCCCGTGCCAGTGACGCCAACCTAAAGCAGGTGAGCAGGAGACAGAGAGGGGACTGAAGCTACCAAGGCATCGACGTCCTGCACAACCTCGACCTGGGAAACGGAGGTGAGGTGAGGCAGATGGACAAGGAAGAGATGATAGTTAGAAACAAAGAGGGAGGTGGTGGAAAAAGAAGGAGAGGAGACACTCTTGCAAACTAGAAAGATGCAGAAACTGGTGGAGAATCAAGGAAGAAAAGTGGAAAGAGGAAGGACGGGAGGGAGAAGAGTTTGAGGAAGAACTTCGGGCGGGGTAGGAGAGGCACCTGCTCTACTAGGCTCATCTTCTCAAACTCGATGATCATGACGCGAGAGTTGAGAGACTCGACGGATCGAACAAGCTGGTCCAGGTTGAAGATGCCCCTCCTCGACGTAAGCTCCTCCGAGCGATGAACGAAGGCCACCACCCTCTCGCCTCCGCTCTTCCTCCTCCTCCCCGCAGTCTCCACGAACTTCAGGACCCTGCTCCTCAACATCTGCACATCTCTGTAGTTGGGGATGGGAGAGCTAGTCTTGTCCTCCTTCACAGTCTCCTCCGTGGCAAACATGTTCATCCCATCCGATAGACCGACCACCAGCTGGCGGAAGCAGACGCGTCGCCCAGCTGTGCGCAGGGTGCTGAAGGTGAACCATGGATGGTTGGAGAGGGTAGAGAGGAGGAACGAGAACTTTTTGAGGCTCTTGTCAGCGTCGATCACGTCTGAGATCAGGATGACGTCATCAAACACACTTTCCTCTAGGTTCTGCTGGTCTGACCCGCTGAACGTCAAGATGGTGTGGAAGAGCGCGAAAAACGTCTCGTGCAAGAGATGCCCGTATTGCATGATGTTCAACACCCCAAACATGTAGGCATCTTTTGCGATGAACAAGTCACACTGCTGCTCTGCTTGCCGCCTCACGTGCTCGACGGGAACAGCAAAGTGCCATTGCGGGCAGCACTGGAGGGCATGAACGAGGAGGAGCCTTGGAGGAAGGGAGCTGACTTCCGCGCCGTCCCCTCCGTCCACCTCAATCCTCCCATGCAGCGCGTCTCGGACATACTCAACATGTTCAAACTTGCAGTACCTCGTCACTTTCCTCGACGTGCAGTTGTAAAAGGAGAATCGCCTCCCCGGGCTCGGAGCGCCTGCAATGCGTAGGAACATGCTGGTTCTTGCCATCCAACCTTCCTCCTCCTGCACGGGAGACCCTGAGCGCTGATCGCCGTCCTCCAGAAACCTCACAAAGAAGAGCATCTTTGCCGACCACCTCTCATGTGATACGCCGCCGTTCATCTGGCTGTATAGGAGCAGTACGACGGGCCGGGTCGGGTTGTAGTGCTGGACTGTGGCAAGACGCTGCAAGTTCAGAACCTGGTGGCAGGTAGAGCGGAGAGGATGGTCAGCTAGCCTGCAGTCAGAGGGGGAGAGAGAGGTCTCGAAGTAAGAGGAAGCGTGATCCTTGTCGTACAGCATGACACCGACGCTCCTCCCCTGCTCGCTGAAAACAGCCGCGTCAACCTCAACAACTAGGTCAAGCACCATCGAGGACGTAGACTCCATCATCGTGGGAGAGAGGATGTGTAACTTCTTCTCCTCCTCCTCCAGCCAAGGAATCTTCTCCTCCTCGCAGCTGCAGGAGGCTGCCCACACCAAATGCACCAGACGTGTGCTCCACCTGCTCAGGAGCCAGTCTGCGCCTGCGCTGTCCTGCCGCCACTCGAGCAACTCGGGCTGCAAGGCATTGTCGGGGCTCAGGAGGGTCTGGACGTGGAGGGGAGAAGTCCACCACGTGTGGTGTGACAGGGCGAGGAGAGGAGAGACGAGGAGGCTGTCAGCACAGACGTCGGCGCCATCCTGAAGGGCCTCGATGCAGGGGATCGGGTCGGTCAAGATTTTCCAGTCATGCGCGCGATGGAAGGAGGAGCGAGAGTGAAGGTGATAGGTACCTATGGTGGTTGAAAACAAGAAGGAATCTCGTCCGAAGTCTCTAGAAGAGCAGAACTCATGGATCCTGTTGAGAAACTGGTCCTGCGAGTTCAAGAAGCTTCCAACCTGTTCTTCCTGCCTTCTCCTGATATCGATGACGGCTGAGACGCTCATATCTGCAATCATGCTCTGCAACAGTATCTCTGCTACATCTGCGAAGGGTCCCACGAGATGAACTTCCAGGCGCTGCAGCGCCAACATGAGAGGGAGGCGGAGGAGGGTCGAGAGTTTGGAGTGAATCTCCGGATACCAATCAGATCCTTGCGCGAAGACGAGCACAAACCCAAAGACTTTGATGTCCCCAGCAACATGATGAAATTGTTTTTGAGATCTACATGACTTGAAAGGGACCTCTGAAACATCCGCGTGATATGCTGACCTTCTCACGACCTGCAAAGATTTCAACCAGAGCCTGTTCGGGGGCGAGCAAAAGTGTTTGCTGTTCGGCACCCCGATCTCTTCATCATCCTCGCACAAATGATCGAATCTAACGTGGACATTGCAACAAACATCATGTTGCTCACTGTCAATGCATTGAACATCTCTCTCTCCGGTGTCCTGGCATTGCCAAAGATGAATCTCTTGACCTGAAGAGAGCAGCGGCCGGAATTTCTCATCGATCAGCCCAACGCTAAGGATACGATGCCTGCATCCCACTTCATGCAAACGGTTCAAACGAACCTCCATCTCCATTCCCTTCCCTGCACCTGTCAACCTTTCCTTGCCCACTTCCATCCCGTCGAGTTGAACTTGCAGGCTCAGACCCCAGTCGCTCAACGAGCTCTCGCTCTCCACTCTCACTCTCACCACCAAACCCCCAGCGTCACATTCCTGGGCCCCTCGACACTCAGCAGCATAAAGGTACGAGTGGTTGCGGGGCTCGAGGACTTGGATCGAGATCCGGTGGGGCAGGAGCAGCAGGGGCAGCAGACAGGGCATCGGAAGGAAGAAGGAGCCGCGACGAGTCCAAGGTGCGACGCTGATCTCGTTCCTACCCGGTCGGAGGTGTTCCTTCACTGCATCCAGCCGGACGAAGCTGCTGCCTCTGGCATTCTCTACTCGTACCAATGACGGAGAACCGTTGACATGTAACGTCACCTCCAAGAGCGACATCTCCTCGGCAGGAAATCGGAACGCTGCCGCTGAGATGTTCACGTCGACATCTGGCCAGGATCCCACTAGAGAGGTAGCGACCGTGAGCAGGAGAGGTGCGTCCTGGGGTGACACGGCATGATGCAGGAGGAGGTAGCTCCTCCCGTCCACCACGTTGTTGCCATGCGATTGCGCGATTGCGAGGAAACCAACGTCGTGCACCTCAAGTTCGTCTTCGCTCCTGCCTCCACAGAGTGACAACTTCACCGCATGCCTCGAAGGGCCCTCTTGAGTCTCCCTGTACTTTGAGTTGCGCGAGTTCTCCCCCCAGCAGAGAAGCACATCTTTGACCTCAGTCACCCCGCACGAGTGCAGGTTCCCCGCAAAGATCTCTTTGAACTTGAGTTGAGGAGGCCTTGCCTGCAGCCTGCGGTCTGATCCCCAGCAGACGACGTTGGGGAGGAAGCTGTCCCGGAGCTCCTCCGAAGTACCCAACAGGATCCCGCACGTGTGCATCTCTCCTGCGGCGATCTTGGAAAGTTTGACAAGAGGAGGGTCCGATTGCCCCAAGTACACGCCTTCCAGCTCGCCCGTCCCTTCGTTCGATCCCCAGCAGACGGCGTCATGCTGGGTGGAGATCGCACACGTGTGGCTGCTCCCACAGCTCACTTCCAGGAAAGGTCCAGCTGGTGGGTGTGCCTTTCCGCCTTCCTCATCCCCCCAGCAGACGACCTCCTTTGACGTCTTGCGTATCGCACACACATGAGCTGGACCGCAGCTGATCGACTCGAACCCTCCGTCTACCACTGGAGGCTTCGACATGTCCGAGAACCCCGAGGCCCAGCAGACTGCCGAGCTGTCGTTTGCTCGGACCCCGCAGGTAAAGAAGTCACCGCAGCAGACGTCGAGGAGCAGCATGTGGTCCGGCACGTCAGTCCACGGGCCGTCCAAGGAGGACACGCTCCGATGACCCTCATCGCTGGGAGCTGCTGAAAGCCCTATGGACATTATACACTTGGTCTCCCCCGTGCCCAGCCTGTTGCACAAGTGTGTGTCGGAGGACGCTGTCTGGACAAGAAGACCTTCTGTGCGGTAGCTCATGACGATAGGGACCTTGTTCTCTGGCCAGCACACCAGCATTCTTCGGTCGGTTGCATCAGGCACCAGAGCACAAGTCCTGTCGGAGAGCGAGACGAGTCTCGACGAGTCGCATGAATCGTTGGAGGATGAACATATGGGAGCTAGCAAGAGAAGATTGATGAGAGCAAAGGTACAAGCGCATCTCGGCGATGTGGCTGGAAAGCTGTATGCCCCCATGTCATTGCTTCATTCTTGGTTTCCACAGCTTCAACATTTTGCCTCCTGCTTCACTACTCTTTGAGATTTCAGCGTTTCATCCATGGAATGCATTGTCCTATGGCTCCGCTTGTCTCCTCGTCTCCTCGTCGTCTTCCTCCCCTTTGCACTCACTTCACCTCTCCATGCCATCCCAACTGCCATTGGCCAACCCTCTAGTGGAAACCCGCCATTCTCTGCCCAATTTTCAATGCCCAATTTCTTTCGGGTTATTACTCAACTGGAAGGCAACAGGCTAGGCAGAAAACAAATTCCTAACAAGTCCGCCTCAGAGGTACATAGTGACAAAAGAAGAGGCAGCAGAATTGAAAGACACTTTGACCACACCGCCGCCGTCGGGCGGCCGGGCGGCATGTTACAGCGGCCTCAGACCACTGGGCCTCAGTGGGCGACAGTTTCACTGTCAGGGTCAAGCCTCCTCGACTCTCCTGATTGTCCTCGTGCTGATTTTTAACTTAATTTTGAGTAAAGACAGCGGCCGGTCCGGAGCCTCAATGAGTCACTGGGCCGGGTCACCACTGCCGTCGGCCACGGGTCGAGGAGCCTAAGGAGTCCGAACGGTCCGGCCAGGGGCCGGCCAGGGGCCGGCCGGCCCGGCCGCTGAGTGGGGGCCCCGCCCGCCGGGCGCCCGGCTCATACGCCGAATCCGACTCGGGGACGGCCGCGGGGCCGCGATACGGTCCGCCGCCGGCGTATTTGATGGGTCTGACATCTTACGTGGTCTCCCCCCCTTCCTTGAACGGCAGAGCTAACCGCCGGGCCTATGGCGGCAGGCAGCAGACAGAGGCGAGGCGAGAGGAGGAACATGGGGAGCAGCAGAGGACAAGGCGAGTGCTGAAGCCACTTGAGCGCTGGGAGATCGCACTGGTGAGGCGCAGCCTAAAAAGGTCACGTGTTAGTGCCGGTTGCCGGGAGCAGACCCTCTGTTGAGATCGGTCAGTTCGCCTGACCCGCATTCTTCAGACATGTCCGAAGCAGGTTTGAAGAGGAACAGCACATTCCATGATGCCACAGGTGTGTCATCCTCAAATCCCATTTGCCGTTTCCTCGCTTGTTGATGTTTGATCGCAGGGTTCGGTGAGAGTATCGACCTTGCCAGAATCTCGACGAAGATAGGAGAGACTGAGAGTATTCGCAAGGTTGATGAAGACACGCTACTCATCAGCGGAGGCTTGAATTCTTCTCTGTTTGCTTACACAAGGGAGTCAGTCTTTCAGTATGACGAGGACCTGGACGTCGCCCTGCGGTCTCGGGGACATCCGGGCATGAAGCTGAAGCACAGCAAGTACTCGAGCACGCGCATGGTCAAGACCTCTAGCAAAGAGAATGCAGATGAGAATGGAAATGAAGCAAAAAGCCATCTCCCACGAACAGGCGATGAAGCCGTCGAGTTTTTCGGACGAGCAGGAGAAGATTCTGAAACCAAAGTGCTTTTCTTGAATCGTGCGCATACAGGACTGAATTTCCGACCCTATGACCTAGTCGTTGTCGACAGATCTGACATTGAGCCGGAATACTTTACAATGTCTTCGTCGGGAGTGGTTCACATTCAACCAAATCAACCATCGCAATTCACACATCTTGGTCAATGGTGGAGAAGGTCGTCACTATTTAACACACTAAGAAGTATTCCTTTCTTCAAAAACTTTGTGCTGGCAAAGACACATCAACTGTGGACTCAAAATGTGAGATTCCGCAAGTACTCTCAAATTCGCAAACGACTTGTGAAGAAGCTTTTTCTTGCTAAGAAGGCGTTTTGTTCTACCTTGATCGAGGTCAATCATCAATGTTTCGAGTTGAGGAGCACGTTGCTGCTTCAGTACTCCACGAAGCATTCGTACAATATCAATGAGTACATTGACATTCAAAACAAAGTACGCACAGAAAGTTCGAGGGCATTTGAAAACATTGTCGACAAAGTGCAGGCTCTGCTTGAGAAGGTCTGCGACGACGTTACTTCTCGCGTCAGAGCTTCCGAAGATGGATTGCCAACAGGGGGCATTGATGAAGCAGCAGCCATCATATCTCAGAAGAGTCAAAAGAGTAAGTCGATGCAGCAGCTGAAACAAGAGAAGTTGGAGCGTGAAAGAGCCTTGCTGCTTGCACGGCAGGAGGTTGCCATGCTTGCTCAATTCATTCGACTAGCAGATTACATGGTGGTCGAAAGCCTGCTCCTCTTGGTGATCCAGCAGGCAGACATGTTCTTTCAAGATCTTGAGGTATGCTGCATTTGTTTTCAATTCTCAACGCTCACCTGGTTTCCAGCAACCATCGAAGAAGAACGGTTTGTTCAACATCACTATCAGCATGGAGAGAGACAAGATATGCTTTGAGCCTGAAGAGAAAGATGTCAGCTCACAACTCTCCAGCATGCTAGATCAGATGGTTTCTTGCGTCCACAATGTTCCGCGCTTGCTTTACATTGCTTCTTTCAAGAGCCATTTCGACGACAAGCAGAGAGTTATAGGTCCACACCTGGGAGACATGATACGATCAAGCTCGAATTACAAATTGATTTGCCAACAGATTGAAGATGTCATCAAGAAAGACTTCCAGGACGTCAGAGGGTACGCTAAGTTCGCTGAGGCCTACTTTCCCATCTACAATTTCGCGGCGGACTTCGACAAGGAAAACTTTGCAAACCAGGACCACATTGCAAACTCACGAAATATCAAGAGAGAAATGTTGAAATGGAAACAGTATGGTTATGACCTTGAGAGAATGAAGCTCTCAGCGATAGTAGGAATATTCGGAGTTGATAGCAAAACCCTAAGAAATAGTCTGATGGACAAAAAGCAAGTGGTTCTAGAAGACATGAAAGATGTATTGCACTCGGCCGCCAGAGATGGCTGTGCCAACGTATTATCTCAATTTCAACAAAGGATCAAAACACTGGGCAGGAAGCCATCAAACCTGGTGGAATTTGCAAAGTTTGTTGAATCCAAGAATGAGATTGCGGATGAAGTCAAGAATTTAATTTCAAAGTCAAACACAGTAGACGACATGTACAAGTTGTTGAGCACTTTCGATGTCAAGATCCCTTCTGCAGAGCAAGTAAATCTGGATGACTTGCACTCAATTAACACCCAATTTCAAGATGTTCTCGAGAGTGCGGAACAGGATGTTTCTGGACACCTTGGAAGACATGCTCAAACATTGAATCAAGAAATTCAGAAATTAGAGCAAGACTTGATTGAAATCATGACGGATCTGGCTTCGGGTGATGCCACCAATCCTAATGCTGACAGCTCAGCAGTGATTGAAATGCTTGACGCAGTTCAAAAACAGATAGATACCATCCGGGCCAAAGCAGAGACGTACTCTCATTACCAAAAACTGTTCAATATGTCCACTCATGAGTATACCAACTTGACATCTACAACTGAACTGTTTGAGGAGAAGTACGAATTATGGAACCTCATCCGGGTATGGGAGGACCTGACATCTGGACCTGGTGGGTGGAGGTCACAAAACTGGAGCGCACTAAGTGCAGAAGAAATGGAAAAGGAAGTACAAAGTGCCTTGAAGAATGCAACAAGAATAAGCAAGAAGAGGGAAGACGACGTAGCTCAAAGATTCAAAGAAGATGTCTTGAAATGGAAGCATTACATGTCAACACTAGTCCCGTTGGGTAATCCGGCTTTGAAAACACGTCATTGGGAAAAGATATTCGAAAAATTGGGCAGGTCATATGACAAAGACATGACTCTGGACAACCTGATACAATGGAACATCTTTAGCATACGCGAATTCGTTGAGGAGATATCCGGAGTGGCCTCAGGAGAGCTTGCTTTGGAGATCCAGTTGGAGAAGATTGAAAACACGTGGAAGAACCTCAACTTTACAGTGCATGGCTATCGAGAGAGCAAAGACATCTTCATACTGGCTGGTCTTGACGACATCTTCACAGCTTTGGAAGACAATCAAGCAGCGCTACAAACCATGCTGGCGTCACGTTTCGTCATGGGAATTCGCGACAAGGTGGAATACTGGGATCGAAAACTCTCTTTACTCTCGGAAACTTTAGATGAATGGCTCGCTGTCCAACGCAGCTGGATGTACTTGGAGAGCATCTTTGGAGCTCCAGACATTCAAAAACAGCTGCCACAGGAGACTGTACAATTCTTGAGGGTGGATCAGAACTGGAAGGACATCATGAAGAAGACCAAGAAACGGCCGAATGCTATAGACGCATCAACCGCTCAAGGCATCCTAGAGATGTTCCAAGAGTCGAACAAAGTTTTGGAGAAGATCCAAAAGAGTTTAGAAGACTATCTTGAGACCAAGAGAATGGGTTTCCCGAGATTTTACTTCTTGTCCAATGATGAACTGCTGGAGATTCTATCTCAAACAAGAGATCCTCTGGCAGTACAGCCTCACCTGCGGAAATGCTTCGATGCGATGGCAACTGTTGATTTTGAAGACGGTCAAGCTACTGACGATGACAAGCCGATGAAAATCATTGTCGCCATGAATAGTGCTGAAACCGAAAAGGTGAAGTTCAGCAACCCGGTTGCTACGGCGCCGAAAAGCGTTGAGTTCTGGATGTGCGATCTGGAAGCGATGATGATTCAGAGTTTGTTGGACTGGACGATTGAAGCCAAAGAAGCATACAGCGAGGATGTAAGAGAGAAGTGGTTTTTCATGTTTCCCGCCGCATCTATCTCAACAGTGGATCAGATCGAATGGACTAGGAGCGCAGAAAATGCCATCAATCTGATCAATGAGGGAGTAAACGAAAACGCGCTCAATGATTTCCTTCAAGCTTCTGTGGAGCAAATAAGTAGAATGGTTGATGTTATCAGGACGAACCTCACCAACATCCAACGTTCTGTCATGGCAAACTTGATTGTTCTTGATGTGCATGCGCGAGATGTCACAAAACGTTTGATTCGAGACAAGGTGTCTTCTATCACAGATTTTGCCTGGATTTGTCAGCTACGATACTATTGGGACGAGAGTTCAGTGGACGACAAGCATGGCTGTGTTGTGCGGCAAACCAACGCCTGGTTCTACTACGGTTGGGAGTACCTCGGCGTGGTCCCCAGGTTGGTCATCACTCCTCTCACCGACAAATGCTTCATGACCCTCACCGGCGCTCTCAACCTTCTGCTCGGTGGCGCTCCCGCTGGCCCCGCAGGCACCGGAAAGACTGAGTCCGTGAAAGACCTCGGAAAGGCGCTGGCAATGCCGGTGGTCGTGTTCAACTGCTCCGATGGCCTCGACTACAAGATGATGGAGAAGTTCTTCTCGGGACTAGCTCAGGCAGGTGCTTGGGCCTGCTTCGACGAGTTCAACAGGATCGACATCGAAGTGCTGTCTGTCATTGCACAGCAGATCATGACCATCCAGAATGCTCTCAAAGAATTCGTGGAACGATTCGAATTCTTCGGGAAGGAAATCAGACTCAACAGAAACTACGGATGCTTCATCACTATGAATCCGGTGAGTCAGACAGTCCCTGTGACTTCCTTACTGATCGTCTAAATCGCAGGGATACGCTGGGAGAACAGAGTTACCCGACAATCTGAAAGCTCTCTTCCGTCCGATGGCGATGATGGTTCCAGATTACGCTTTGATCGCAGAGATCATGTTGTTCTCCGAGGGATTCAGAGACTCTCTCACTCTCGCTCGCAAGCAAACAGCCATGTACAGGCTGGCATCTGAGCAGCTTTCATCGCAAGATCACTATGACTTTGGCATGAGAGCGGTCAAGTCTGTTCTGGTCATGGCAGGGAAGTTGAAACGGTCAGATCCAAACATGGTGGAAGACATCACGCTGATAAGAGCTCTGAGAGATAGCAACATCCCCAAGTTCCTTGCTCCTGATATCCCGCTCTTCAACGCCATTCTACGGGATTTGTTCCCTGGCGTCACTGTGCCTCAAGTCGATTATGGAAATGTACAGACGTATATCGAACGGAAGCTTGTGGAGAGAAAGTTGCAGATCGTGCCTGCATTTGTGGGAAAGATCATTCAACTGCACGAGACGATGGTGGTGCGGCATGGAGTTATGCTCGTCGGAGTGACGGCTGTCGGCAAGACGACAGTGTCCACAGTCCTGGGTCATGCCTTCACGCAAATGAAGATGGACGGGGCCGGTGGAGACTTCGAGAAGGTGGATCAGTACACTTTGAATCCGAAATCCATCACAATGGGAGAGTTGTACGGAGAGTTCAACCTCATGACGCAAGAGTGGACAGATGGGATCATCTCGACCATCGTTCGTGAAGCTTGCAGCGCCGTAGCCAACGGTGACACAGCCAGGAAATGGATCTGGTGCGATGGGCCCGTGGACGCGATTTGGATTGAGTCCATGAACACGGTACTTGATGACAACAAGACTCTCTGTCTGAACAACGGAGAGCGGATCAAGCTTCCCTCAACCATGACGATGGGATTCGAAGTGAACGACCTCGCTGTTGCCTCCCCTGCTACTGTGAGTAGGTGTGGCATGGTGTATCTCGAGCCGGTGTACCTTCGCTGGCACCCTGCAGCCCAGTCGTGGGCTGAGAATGTGCTGGAAGAGCGCTTCCAAGGGTATGGGAAGAAAGCGATGGAGCTGTTCGAGGTCGTCGGCGATCCTACCTTGTCCTTCATCAGGAAGGAATGTACCGAGCACCTTGTTTCTGTTGATTTCAATCTCATGATGAGCTTTCGCAATCTACTTGGCAGCCTCTTGAATGAGTCTTATGGAGTTGACAAAGATAACATCAATGAGAGGTTCGAGAAGTATTTTGTGTTTTCGTACATCTGGACCTTGGGCGGAAACCTCCATGACAATTCGATTCCAAAGTTCGATGAGTTTGCTAGGCAGATGATCACGAAGATTGTCCCAGACTTTCCCACAGACAAGAGCATCTACGATTGGAAGATCGACGAGAGCACAGGAGATTTCGTACCATGGTCATCGCTCATCCCGAAGTTTGAATATGACAAGACGCAACCATTCTTCAACCTGATTGTCCCGACAATTGATTCCACCCGAGTCAAGTTTGTGATGAAAGCTCAGATTCTTGGAGGTCACCATGTTCTTGTGGGAGGCAACTCAGGAGTTGGCAAGACCATCATAATCCAAGACTTCCTAGACAATGCTGGAGAGGAGTACATCAGTCAAACTAAAGTTTTCAGCGCTCAAACGCCTGCTCGAGGCTTACAGGTCTTCTTCGAAGAGAAGCTGGAGAAGATTAGGAAGAACCTGCTTGGCCCTCCCTCTGGAAAGACTTTCTTGTTCTTCATCGACGACTTGAACATGCCCATGAAAGAGACCTACGGAGCTCAACCGCCAATCGAGCTCATCAGGCAGATCATAAACGTGCAAGACGAAAACAACGGAGGGTTCTACGACCTGAAGAAGATTGGGCTCTTCAAGAAGGTCCGAAACACGCAATTCCTTGCAGCCAACGCCCCACCAGGAGGGGGGAGGTCCGAGGTGACTCCTCGACTGATGAGGCACTTCCATCTCATCAACCTGCCGGACTTGTCAAACGAATCGATGAAATCCATCTTCCTGTCCATTATGACCGGCTTCCTGCAAGATTTCCCTTCAGAGTATGCCGGCATCGGGGAACCTGTCGTCGAGGGGACCTTGGACGTGTACGTGGAGATACAGAAGGCTTTGCTTCCGACCCCTTCCAAATCTCACTACACCTTCAACCTCCGCGATCTCGCGAAAGTGATACAGGGCATTCTCATGGTCGATCCTGCAAACATTGAGAATGTTGATCAGTTTCTCAGGCTGTGGAGCCATGAATGCTCGAGGGTCTTCAGAGATCGTCTGATCAGTGACGAAGACAAGCATTGGTACGATGAGAAGATACTAGCAGTTATAGAAACTTCCTTCAAGAAAAACTGGACCAAGGACGAAATCTCTGATGTTTGCTTTGGTGACTTCCTTGCGACTAAACCAGCTCCATACGTCGAGATCAAGGACATGGAGAAAGCGAATTCCGTACTGAAAGATTTTGCTGAGGATTACACATTGAACTTGAACAAACCGATGGACTTGGTATTCTTCAAAGATGCCATTCAGCACATTGGCAGGATTGCTAGGTTGCTCCGCCAACCCAGGGGAAATGCCCTTCTTGTTGGAGTCGGTGGCAGCGGACGGCAGAGTCTCACAAAGCTCGCGTCATACATAGCAGAGATGAAATGCTTTCAGATTGAGTTGTCGAGAGGGTACGGGGTGAATGAGTTCCACGAGGACTTGAAACGTCTGTTGTTCCTGGCTGGCGCGGAGAACAAGCCAACTGTGTTTCTGTTCAACGACACGCAGATTATTCGAGAATCATTCCTTGAGGACATCAACAACATTCTCAACGCTGGCGAGGTCCCTGACCTCTTCGCTGCCGATGAGATGTCCAAGATCGTGGATGCCGTACGTCCTCTAGCCAAGGCTGCCGGCAGGCTAGAGACGAAGGACAACATATACGCTCACTTTGTGAGCCTCTGCAGAGACAACCTTCACTGTGTGTTGGCGTTCAGCCCTGTGGGCGAGGCGTTTCGAAACCGCCTGAGGATGTTCCCGTCCCTTGTCAACTGCTGCACCATCGACTGGTTCACGCCCTGGCCTCAGGACGCTCTCCGATCTGTGGCGAATCAGTTCCTGTCCAAGATCGACCTGGGCTCAGAGACGGTTAGAGACTCGATCAGCAAAGTCTGCATGACGATCCACTCCTCTGTCAGAAAATCAGCTGAAGGGTTCTTGGCAGAGCTGCGCAGACACACGTACACTACCCCCACAAGTTATCTGGAACTGATCAACGTCTACACTCAAATGCTCGCCGACGAACGATCCATTGTCAACGGGAAGGCGGATCGATACCAAGGAGGAATGGACAAACTGATCTCCACCAACAAGATGGTCACAGAGCTCAGGACAGAAATCATTGAGCTGCAGCCTGTCTTAGCTCAGGCAGCAGAAGACACGGCAAAGTTGATCGAGGAGGTGACAAAGGACAAGGAGGCAGCAGCAGTGGTGAAGGCAAACGTTGAAGATGAAGCGAAGAAGGTTAACGCAGCTACGGAGGAGGCGCAGGCGATCAAGGAGGATGCGCAGAAGGACCTGGATGAGGCGCTGCCGGCGTTCGACTCGGCCCTGAAGGCGCTCAAGTCTCTTAACAAGAACGACATCACTGAGATCAAGTCGTTTGCTAAACCACCTGAGATGGTGATGACCACGTTGGAAGCTGTATGCATCCTGAAAGGCGTGAAACCTAACTGGGATGAGTCGAAGAAACTTTTGAATGATTCCAACTTCCTTTCCAGCCTTGAAACATATGACAAGGACAACATTCCCGAAAAGAGTCTCAAGACCTTGCAGAAATACATCAACAATCCAGACTTTGTGCCAGACAAAGTCGAGAAGATATCGAAAGCAGCGAAATCGCTGTGCATGTGGGTTCGAGCCATGGATGTCTACGCCAGGGTTGCCAAGAATGTTGAACCGAAGAAGAAGAAGTTGATGGAGGCTGAAAAGATGGTGGCTGATATGAGCGCGCTGCTCGCTCGGAAAACGCAGGAGTTGAACGATGTCCTGGCACGAGTCAAGACGTTGGAAGACAAGCTCGCAGAGACGTTGAAGAAGAAAGACGAGTTGCAGCAGCAGTCAGACATCAGCACGGCAAGGCTCGAAAGAGCTGAGAAACTCACCGGAGGCCTTGCCAACGAGCAAGTCAGGTGGGCGCAGGAGTTGGATCAGCTGAACCAAGACAAGATCGACTTGACCGGAAACATCCTGATAGCCGCTGGAGTCATCGCGTACGCAGGGCCCTTCACCGCCAACTACCGCAAGGATCTGATCTCCAAGTGGACCAAGGTATGCGCTGAGGAGAACCTGCCCTGCGACCAGCACTTCACCTTGGAGCGGATCGTGGGAGATCCTCCGACCATCAGGAACTGGAACATCCAGGGGCTGCCCGCCGATCCTTTCTCAGTAGAGAACGGGATCATCGTGACCAAAGGGAGGCGATGGCCGCTGATGATCGACCCTCAGATGCAGGCCAACCGATGGGTCCGCGCGATGGAGAAGACGAATCGCATCCAAGTGATCAAGCTGACAGAACCGACGTTCTTGCGTACTCTAGAGAACTGCATCAGGATAGGAAACCCTGTCCTCCTTGAGAACGTGGAGGAGTCTCTCGATCCGGCGCTTGAGCCTGTTCTATCCAAGTCCGTCTTCAAGCAAAGCGGTCGGCTGCTCATCCGCCTGGGGGATACCGATGTAGACTACAACCCCGACTTTAAGCTCTACATCACATCCAAGTTGCCGAACCCTCACTATCCCCCCGAAGTCTGCGTCAAGGTCACCATTGTCAACTTCACCGTCACCCCCAAGGGCTTGGAAGATCAGCTGCTGGTCTCTGTGGTGGCGCACGAGCGGCCGGAGCTCGAGGACGAGAAGAATGAGTTGGTGGTGCAGATAGCTAACGGGCAGAAGCAGCTCAAGGAGATCGAAGACAAGATTCTCTTCATGCTTGCAAATTCGCAAGGAAACATCTTGGACGATCAAGACCTGATCGAGACGCTGGGGGCGAGCAAGACAACATCAGCTGAGATCAACGAGCAGCTCAACCAGGCCTCCGAGACCAAGACGAGAATCGATGACGCGTGCGAGGGATACAGGCCGGTAGCGAAGCGAGGAGCCATCTTGTACTTTGTTGTGGCGAGCATCGCGAATGTCGATCCTATGTATCAGTACTCTCTTCAATTCTTCATCAATCTGTTCAATGGCTGCATGGACAAGAGCCCCCGATCGCCTGACATAGCCGAGCGAGTGAACATCATCATCAAGGTTGTGACGGAAGATGTTTACACGAACGTGTGTCGAGGTCTGTTTGAGAAGGACAAGAAGATGTTCTCCTTCATGATCGCTGTGCAACTGATGCGGTTGGAATCTGAGAGCATCTCGGAGGAAGAGTGGGGCTTCTTCCTTACAAAAGGAGGGTATGTCGATCCGGCGAAGCTGCCGGCAAATCCATGCGAAGATTGGGTGAAGACAGAAGTGCTGGGAGGCCTCTACAACCTCAACCACCTCAAGAGCTTCGACTCCTTCCTCGACTCCTTCTTCGCAGACGCCTCGGCATGGCAAGCATGGTTCGACAAGACAGCCCCGCACGAGGAGCCGCTGCCTGGGAAGTGGGAGGAGGAGCTGACGCAGTTCCAGAAGCTGCTGGTGATTCGAGTGCTGCGAGACGAGAAGCTGGTGGAAGCAGTCACTCTCTTCATCTACAAGAACATCGGGAAGCACTTCGTTGACGTGCCCGCGTTCGATCTTGCCGCCTCCTTCAACGACTCCTCCCCCCTGACTCCCATCATCTTCGTGCTCTCCACAGGCGCTGACCCGACCATGTACCTCTTCAACCTGGCCAAGGAGCTCTCGGTCTTCGAGAGGCTCAAGATGATCTCGCTCGGGCAAGGCCAGGGCCCGATAGCTGAGGCGCTCATCGCCAGCGCGCGCGAGTCCGGGGACTGGGTCTGCTTGCAGAACTGCCACCTGGCCTCGTCCTGGATGCCGGAGCTGGAGAAGATCCTCGAGTCGCACCAGACAATGAAGCTGCACGATGACTTCAGGTTGTGGCTGAGCAGCATGCCCAGCAAGGTCTTCCCCGCTAGCGTTCTGCAAGCTGGGATCAAGCTGACCAACGAGCCTCCCAAGGGCCTTCGTGCGAACATGAAGCGAACCTACGAAGACATGTCTGAGGCTGAGTTCCTCTACTTCGACGAGAAGGCTGCTGAGGATGACAAGCTGGCACCCAAGATCAGAGCATGGAAGAAGCTCTTGTTTGGCTTGTGCTTCTTTCACGCGTGCGTGCAAGAGCGGAGGAAGTATGGACCCATCGGGTGGAACATCCGGTACGAGTGGAACCAATCCGACATCCTAACGGCCATGGCGAACCTTCGGATGTACTTGGAGGAGCAGAGCACGGTCCCTTACGAGACTCTCCAGTACGTCATCGGCGAGGTGAACTACGGAGGGAGAGTAACAGACTACATGGATCAGAGGTGTGTGGCAGCTATCCTGGAAAGGTACATCAACCCTGAGACCGTGGAGAACGACGATTACAAGTTCACTGAGGACGGGAGGTATTACTCCCCCGAACCATCTCAGTTCCAGTCTGTTCGTGATTACATCGACAAGCTGCCGCTCACCGACACCCCTGAGGTCTTCGGCCTCCACATGAACGCAGCCATCGCCTTCGAGAACAGCGAGACCAAGTACCTTATGGACACCATCATATCTTCTCAGCCGAGGAGCAGCCAAGGCACGGGGGGCGACACTGCTGACGACATTGTTGGGGCGCTTGCCGCGGACTTGCTCAGCAAGCTGCCGAAGCCTCTCTCCACAGAGAACACCTCCTCCTTGACGTTCATGGCAGACGACGAGGGGACTGTCAACTCTCTCGGGACTTACCTGACCATCGAGATGGGCAAGTTCAACAAGCTGCTCAAGAAGATGAGCTCCACCCTCTCGGAGCTCAGACGAGCCATCAAGGGGCTGGTGGTCATGTCCTCCGACCTCGACAGCATGTTCCAGGCCTTCCAGTTCCAGAAGGTCCCCGCCAACTGGAACTCGGTGTCATACCTATCGCAGAAGCCCCTCGGTTCCTGGTTTAAGGATCTCATCGAGAGAGTCGAGTTCATGCAGAAGTGGATCGAGCGGGGGCCTCCGGAGAGCTTCTGGATGTCCGCCTTCTTCTTCCCTCAAGGCTTCATGACCGCAGCCCTGCAGATGTACGCGCGAGACAAGAAGATAGCCATCGACACCCTCGACTTCAAGACAGTAGTGATGAAGACTTCTCCTGAAGAAGTCGTAGCTCGTCCTCCGCACGGCGTCTACATCTACGGAGCCTTCATTGAGGGGGCGCGGTGGGACAAAGAGCTCAACTGCATCATGGAGTCGCGCTTCGGGGAGACCCACGTGTACATGCCAGTGATCTGGCTGGAGCCAGTGGTGAAGGGGCAGGAGGCGGAAGACTCGGACACCTACAACATCCCCTTCTACAAGGTCTCCTCTCGAGCTGGAACCTTGTCCACCACCGGCCACTCCACCAACTTCATCCGTTTGCTTCAGCTGCCCTCCGGACATGTCAGCCCGACGCACTGGGTAAGGAGGAGCGTAGCACTGCTCTCACAGCTCGACGACTAGAGCCATGGCGAGCATGGAAGCCCCTAGATCTTAGTATGCGAGGTATAATGTACAAGCTAATAACATTTCGCTCTCCTAGAAGGCCTCTGAAGGCCATTCGTCGTCCTCCACTTCCAGATTCACCTTCCTACGGCGATGAAGAATCTTTCTTGCGTTCTTGATGTTGATGTCGAGATCCTTCTCCTTCTCCATCCTCTCACGCTCCTTGATCGCTTCGTCGATCCTGATTTGCATCAGATCCGCTTTCTTCTGCAACCTCGCCTTGGCAAGTCTCTTCTTTTCATCTTCAACTTTGTCCATGAACTTGACCTGACGATTAATCTGTCAACAACAAAACATTCAGTTGAAACTTCTTTCTGCGTCCATGAAAGAGAGTCTACCTCCAAGTTGTGCGCCTTCTCCTCGCTCTTCTTTTCCGAGAGAGATCCCAGATGCTCATTCCTGCCACACGTCATGCACTTCAATGTCGGGGCTCTTTTTCACCTTGCGGGAGCTTCCAGCTCAGACAGGGCATGATCGATACGACTCCGCAGCATGTTCTTCACCTTCCGAAACCTCATGAACTCTGCTTCTTCCTCCTGATCTTTGCTTGCCAAATTCTTCACTCTCTTCTCAAAGTCGCGTTCCTTCTGTTGAGACGCCTGGACGGCCTTCTTTTCATCCTCCGAAGCATCTTTTGACGAGTAGATGAAGCTTCTCATGGCTTTCAGGTCAGCCTTGATCTCCTGCGAAGACATCGCAAAAGCCTTCGAAGAGTTGCTCGCTTGCAGTTTCAGGAAGTCTTCGTACGCCTTGGACGCGCTCCTCGATTCCTCCTGGTATTTGCGAATGAGGTCATGGTACTGCCCCTGCCTGACCTTCTCGCCATCCTTTGCTGCATCGAGCAGCTTGATCGCATCTTGAGCATCTGGTCTCGCACTCGATTCAATCTCTTGTTCTGAGTCCAGCAGGTGATTCAGCAACTTCTCCTCCTTCTCATGGTGCATCTTCAACTGCATTTGATGTTGCTTGAATCGTTCGTCCTGCCTCTTCTTGTATGCACTCTCACTCTCATGAAATTTCTGCTCACGTTCAACAGCAGCCTTGGCTGCCTGTCCAAGAAGCTTGGCTGCATTCCGCGAGTCAAACACTTTTGACCTCGATTCCGCGTCCGACGGTTCGTCGTGCCTGATCTTGGAACTCCGCGCGTGGGCTGCCTCTTCAAAGTTCTGATGCTCGCGCGCATACAAATCTCGGTATGATGCCACAAGCCGTTCAAAGTCTACTTCTTTGTGTGTGTCAGCTTTGTCAATGGCATGAAGAATCCGCTTCTCATCAACACTGCGACAACGTCACGTTTCTCCTCATTTCACGCAACTATTTGCCCACCTTGTGAAGACCTCTGGAGTTTTGGGAGCTTTCGCGTCCTGCATGAGCATGGATTCATCTCGATGTTCTTGGTTAGCTTGCATCACAACGACAACCATCCCGCATATCAGTGCAGACATGGACGCAACTAGGGCGACAGACCTCCAGGAGCCTGCGGATGGCAAGAGAAAGAGAGTGTCACGTAACATGTTGAACCGCCAATCCCTTCTTGTTCTCCTCCCGCAGCCTCAAGGAAGCAGCATCGTTCTACTCTCCTCTTGATCTCTCTTCCTACATCTCCTCTTGCTCCTCCCTCCCTCCCTCCCTACTCATACCTGCCGCCGCCATGTCGCTCCTATATTGGGGAATCCGTTACGCTCGTTGCGAAAGGAGTGAAACTGAAACGGTTGTAACTGAAGGCATAGTGGTAATGAGGGTGATGATAATGCGAAACGAACGCGCGAGAATTCCTAAATGGGTAGATGGAATGAAGATGTACCAGCGAGACTTGCTGATGTCAGGCGAAGAGATGGGAGCAGTGTATGCTCACCACAAGCATGAACGACTAGTTGATCCTTTCATAGCTCCTCACTGATACTCGTAACCTGTTAGGAATTCGTTTGAAACATGACCGAGAACGCTCCAACAAGCTCGAACGTGAATGCAGGTTTGTGCCATAACACGTTGTATCACACAAGAATAGTATCCTCTAAACTCATGCACCAGAGGAAGAAGTAAGGTCTGGTGTCTGGAGCTCGGTTCCTGCGCTTCCTGCCCCCTCAGATGCTGCAACCACCCTGCAGGTTGATAAGGCTTGCCTCTACCGCGTTGCTGTTGACGCATGCGGCAGGTGGGCGAGACTGTGTCTTTAGAAGATCGACTTGGGCCTTTGGTGGTGAACGCAGATGGAAGTCTATCAAGAATAGCGAACTGGGAGAACATGACGGAGGCAGAAAAGGCAAACACATTGAGAGTGCTGGGAAGGAGGAATGGAGCACGACTGGCGAACTTGAACAGCATGCACGCGGACGACAGCAACTAGGGGAGAGCGAGGGAGACAACTGAAAAGCATTTCTTTTAAAAAAAATAAATGACAAGCCCAACTGCTGCTGCAGAAATCATACAATCCTTAAAAGAGCCCAAAAAAACGTCAATGCCTTCTGGTACACACTTTTAAGCTTTCTAATCTTCGTCTTCCTCCTCATCGTCATCTCCTTCCACCTGAGAATCTCGTCAACCTGGCAAGCAGAAGAAACTTCAACGAACCTCCATGTTCGCGCGCTGAGCGTCTTCAAGAGCCTTTGCAAGAGCTGCTTCTTCCTCTGCTCCGACAGCCGTGGGCTTCATCTTGATTGCCATCTCTCCCTGCGCAGCTTTGAGCCCCCAGCTTGCTGCTCTCTACCTCGCACATTTCGCTTGATGATCTCGTCCTTGACTTTCTCAAGAGCTCCTTCAAGCAATTTGATGCCTACGTCCTGCACCACATCTCACGCCTCATCCTCCTGACTGAAATTCCAGCTGACCTGATCCAGGGTGTTGCATGTCATCACGTAGAGCGGAGGTGCGATGAGGCGAACGGAGATGGGATTCATTTCCGTTCCGCACTTCACTCCCTCCAAGAGCGCGGCCTTGATTGCATCGATTCCCTGGACATCGATGCTGCATCAGGAACAAGCGATGCGCAGTCCAGGAAAACTAACCTCGTACGCAAAGCATGTGACTTCAAAGTCCGAACGAACCTAGAGACAAGACATGAGTGGGCAATCCTAGAGGAAAACAATCTGGCTACCTTCACAGGCTGGGGTGTCAATCTCATCTCAACGTTCCTCAAAAGGGCTTTCTTGACATCTTCGCTCATGCAGTACTTGTCCAGGATAGTTGGGTCACTCAGCAAACCTTCGATGCATCGGGTGAGTAGAACGCGGTTGAAAACTTCTTTTACGTTTGAAGGCGTCGAGCAAATGGCCACATTCCTCTCCGAGTTCCCAGCTTGAGATTCAAATTTCACACATCGAACTAGCCAGGTCAATGGAGGATCACCCGAAAGAGTCATAGAGATCTTCGACGTCTCTCTTCTGGGTAGTTGCTAAGTTCCTCATGATGCTGATCACACAGTCAGCGTATCGAGACAGATATTCAAAGATGATAAAAATGTGAACCTGTGAGCTGATTTTGATTTGTTAAATTTTTCTTCGATCTTTTCGACATCCTGAACGAGATGTCAACGATCCATATGCGATGCTGGTAAGCTGAACCTCGGGCGACACACGTCTCTTAGAAAGATCGATGTAACCCTACATCAATTTTCAGTCGGGAAGATATGCAACTACGATGACAAGAACCTTGTCTTTGTCAACACGCAAAACAAGCGCAACTTCTTGTCTCCCAACGTTGATCTTAACAGATTATCAACCAACTAAAGGAGCTTCCAGTGTTGATGACAAACCAGCTTCTTCACTGAGCGGATTCGTCTTCTTGAAAGCTCAGAAAGCAAAATCATGCCTGCAGTACTTTCAGCTCTGTGTGATCCAGGATTCAACGTCGCTCACCCTCGGTATCATCGTACTCCACCAAGGAAACATAAACTCCCATCACATCAATACGCTGATTCGATTAAGGATCAGAAATTTTTCGTCCGCTCCTGTTCTTAAAGATTCTACCTTGACAAGCACTACAACGGTTTCCTCAACATCAGGATACTTGTTGCGGTACATCCTGCACCTCAAGTTTGGCTCTGCCAAAGACACAGCAGCAAGTCACAAAAGGACTGAACTAGAAAACACACATGGTTGAACACATCAGCAGTGTGTTCTTACCTTCAGGGGTTGCAGACAGCGGAATTTCAAGTCCTGGGACAACAAATACTGTATCCAAGATCTCCTTATCCGTGGGGAACCCGACGCCGAGCGACTTTCTGTCATTGCCATCTCTGTCGGGGTACACGGACAATCCCTGTAGACGAAGAAGGGAGACTGAGAAGAGCTACAACATCGACAGGCTGCAACAACCTTCTTGCCTAATGACGGCAAGCCAAGGTGGGGGAGACTGAACTTCCTGGTTTTCAAGTTACGACCAGTTGCACCCCACATTTCCCATCCGACCTGTCGTCAAGAACTTCTCCATCTTTTCCCGTTGCTGCAATCAGGCAAGTCCAGTTTGCATTCTCTTCCTCCTTCTTGATCTTTACACCCCAATCAACGTTTCTGCGGGCGCTATGATAGCAAAGACGTACCGCGAAGTGATCCTTGGTGTACGGAGCTTGCTCTACGTACTTGTGGAAAGAGTATGGCTTGCATCCTGCGGAGATGAATGTGAGATTGAAGCAGACACCCTCTTTCACGCAACAGATTCCATGTTGGACTATTCTGACATGTCAAAATAACAAACAATCTCTGAAGTCTAGTCGAAGGGAGCTTGCAGAGCCGAACCTTCTTTCTTCGGATGGAACAAGGTGAAGAAGCCTGAGGGAGGGAAGGCTGAGGTAGGAGCGTCCACCGTGATGGAACCATCGTCCATCAGCTTCGCCGCATAGCGCGCCATTTCTACCGCACGCGTCTGCACGCGTGGCGAACCGAATCACTCAACTCAGGCCCGCCTCCCCCCCCATACCTCGGGGCAGTTTGGAAGGCAGAGCCGGGGCAGGCCCGCTGAACCTGCCCCGCATCCCCGCATATGAGCCGACCAGACTTCACGTGCCATGGCGAAGCGACGACGTGAGTTTTGGAGGCATGTGGTTGCGAGAGGAGGCGAGAGGTTGAAGCTGAGGCTGGAAGAAGAGAGGAGAGATAATCGGAGTACGTTCAGATGGGAAGCGATGTTGAGAAGTCAGGATTGTGTGGGGGAAAGCATTCGAGGAAGGACGAAGGGTAGGAGGAAGAGAGAGAGCAAGCAAGAATGGGATTCATCGCCTTGACGAGCCTTGCAGGCGAAAATTTCCAGCAGAGGGGAGGGACCGAGAGAAAACGAGCAGCCAGACAGAATGGCAGTGCTGCCAGTGCTGCTCAGGGGGATATGTCACAGCTGAGCCGACGAGAACGACGAGCGATACAGTTTGCTGACAGGAAAGTGTCTGCAGACAATGATGAAACCAGTGGAAAGCGACCTGATTCTAGCGAGGAAGAGGAGGAGGATGAAGAGGAGGAGGAGCAGTCCTACAACAAACTTATGAAGATGTTAAGCTCGGATAAAGGGAACGAAGCTCTTCGGGCAAGACTTCTGGAAGAGACAGGAGGTATTCAGACTGTGCTTGCGAGTTTCCACTGATGCTGAAGGCTTGAAGGAGAAAGACAGGACGATGAAGACGAAGAACTCGAGGAGGAGGAGGAGGAGGAGGAGGAGGAGGAGGAGGAGGAGGGAGACGACGAAGACGGCGAACTCGAAAGCGAGGAAGGCGAGGAGGAGGACGAGGAAAAGGAAGAGGAGGATGGCGAGGGCGAAGAGGGGACACTTGAGAATGAAAGCTCGGAACAGAACAGCGTAGATGCTGATGATCAGGATGAGGAAGGAGAGGATGTAGAAAAGGAGGGGGGCAGAGGATCGAGGAAAAGAGGGAAGTCACGAAGGGCGACGAAGGTGAGTGAAGAAGGGGAGGGACCTGAAGTTGGGTGATACTCAACGTGTGCAGAAGGGGCTGGAAGACGACCTAGAGGAGCTCGGGCTCGATGCAGGTCAACTTGGGATGATCCAGCTGCAAGAGCATGACGACATGGCAGAGGAGCCGGAGGCTGAGGAGTCGGAGGCAGAGCAGGACGAGGGAACCGCGGACGCAAGGGAGGAGGCGACCGGCTACCAGAAGCACATCTCGTCCTTCTCCTTGGATAGTGCGAAGGTAATACCAGTTTCTCTTGCTTCCTCCTGCTCCAGCTGAGCTCCGGCAGGTGGAGTCGTTCCTGCAGGCTCGCAACGGGGGCAAGTGGAGGAAAAAGCAAGTGGAGGGTCTGCCGGTTCCCTTGCTGTGGAGAGCAGGGAGCCATGGGGTCAACCCCTTTCCGCGGGTGAGAGGAGGACATGAGGATTTAGTCTCACCAGAGGCCATGCAGGAAGCTGCGGACCTGTCGGGCTACCCAGCTGAAGTGAGTTTGCGGCTTCTTGCCACGCATCAGCTGAGCTCGAGCTAGATCACGAGATTGTTTGCGGCCGCCGCTGAGCGGACGAGCAAAGACGAGAAGAAGAAGGAGCTCTACGGCGAGCCCTCTCCTCGCGGCAGGTTCTCCTTCAGCCCCTCGTCCCCTAGCTCTCAGGCCCTTGACCAACGAGTGGCAGGGACGGGCTGACGAAACTTCAAAGCGCCCTCCTGCCCCAGCTCGCAAGCTACATGGACTTGCACTACTGCATGCGCACTTGCTCGCAGGCCAACGAGATCCGCGAGGTGGGGAGGGGTGGGGGGAGGAGGAGAGAGGAGGATCAGCTGACGATGGGCAGATGGTCGGGCTCCATGTGGTGAACCATGTGACGAGGTCGCGGGAAGAGATTCACAGCAACAACCTCAAGCTCAAAAAGGACAAGAGCTTCCCCGCAAAAGACCAGGGATTCACGAGATGCAAGGTTGAACGAATGTTTGAGTGAGGAGAGGGACGGAAGGAGTGGTGGAAGACCAGAAGTAGATCAGCGCCAGGGCAAGGACGAGGACGAGGACCAAGGGTGGTAGAGGACGAGGACGAGGACCAAGGGTTGTAGAGGACGAGGACGAGGACCAAGGGTGGTAGAGGACGAGGATGAGGACCAAGGGTTGTAGAGGACGAGGACGAGGACGAGGACGAGGACGAGGACGAGCAAGAGGACGAGGACGAGCAAGAGGACGAGCAAAAGGAAGAAACTGATTGTAGTTGGCAGGTTCTCGTGCTCCTGCCATGTCGCAACTCGGCCTGGCGGTTCATCAAGAAGCTGCTGGAGCTTGCTCCTTCTGCGCAGCGACCCAAGGGGAGGATCGACAACCTTCAGGTGAAGAGAAGACAAGGTCGCGCCTGCGGTGACTGCTGATTTCAGAGATTTCAAGAAGAATTCGGACCAGGAGACAAGGTGAGAATGCTCCTGCTCCTGCTCCTGCTGCTTCTCTTTTCATCTTCCACTTCAAATGTGCTGATCATGTCGTGTCGTGCAGACAGAACGCAAGGAGGACAAGGAACGGCTGCTCAAGGTATGGAGGAATGAGGGTTGAACACCGACGATGCAAGAGAGAGGAAGAAATGATGGTCATCACGAGAGGAAGAGAATAGAGCAGAAGAATTGAGAACACGAGAAGAGTTGAGCATGGAAGAAGCACTGAAGGGAGGAGACCATGGAGAAGGAGAATGACAGCATGTCTCGATGGCAGGTTGGAGTGGATCACTGGGAGAGGTTCGAGGGGAACACGGAAGATCACTTCAGGATCGGCATTCAGCTGCACTCCAAATTTGCCCGTCTATTCGCTCCCTTCTACACAGCAGACATCATCGTCGCCTCCCCCCTGGGGTTGCGCATGATCGTCAAGTCAGCCGATGGAGGGCTGACCCTGGTAAGAACCGCCGACACTCCTGCTGCCCCGTGACTTCCTGCAGGGAGGAGAAGCTGACTTCTTGTCGAGCGTCGAGGTGACTTCCCCTCCTCTGACTCGACGAGGGGTACGTGAGCTCGCTTCAGGTCCTCGTGATCGACCAGCTGGACTATCTGCTCATGCAGAACACCGATCATCTCTATACCGTGCTGGGCGCCATGAACAGGTGTCCTCGGATCTACGAACTGCTGCCTCTCAACTTGTACCCCAGGCAGCCCATCAAGCCGAGAGGAGCAGATTTCGCACGACTGCGAGAAGTCTTTTTGGATGACCTGCAGAAGTACTTCCGCCAGGTGAAAACCCACGGCCAAGTTCAAAACTTTGACAGCCTCCTCCCCAGACTCTCATCTTCTCCTCTGTTTGTACCCCGGACGGCAACGCGATCATGAGCAGGAGCTCCTTCAATGTGACTTGCCTGCTGTACTCGTCCTTGCTGCTGATAGAGCCTGCAGCTGAGGGGCATGGTGAAGACAGCAGAGGAGCACAAGTGAAAGAGGGCATGGAGGAAATTCAAGTCTAAGTTTGACTGGCAGGGGATCGATCAGGAAGGTTTTGCAACATATTCACGTTCGTCAAATGTTCATCAAGATGCCGCTCAAGGAGAACCTGGTGAGTAGGAGATGACAAGCAAGATTCGTATCACCTCCGTGACATCAAAACAACAGAAAGACGCCGACGATGCGCGATTTTCATACTTCTGCGACAACATCTTCAGGTGATCCCCGACCTTGCGCCCTCCTCTGTCCCTCCTCAACCTCTTCCGCTCAGTCAAGTGCACGGATCCTGCCAGTCCCATACTCTCCTTGTCGTCCCCTCCTACCTGGACTTCGTCAGGGTCAGAAACTTCCTCAAGAAGAAGGAGGCTTCCTTCATAGCCTGCACAGAGGCGAGTTGTACGCTACCTCCTCTTCTCCTCTCACCCTCTCTCAGTACTCCGATGCTCCTCAAGTCTTGAGAGCGAGGGGAGATTTCTTCCATGGGCGCAAGGTCGGGGCCCGGGCCGCCTCCTCCCACTTGTTTTGTGACGAGGCACGGGCAGGATGTACTCCTCATCACTGAGCGATTCCATTTCTACTTCAGATTCCGTAAGCTTCACCACGGTATCATGGTGAGTGACGGCAACGGCAGGAATTCGCGGAATCCGCCACATCGTATTCTACTCTCTCCCGCAGGCAACCTCACCCTGCTCACACCAGCAAGATCTAACTTCCCCTCAGTTCCCTGAGTTCTACACGGAGCTTGTCAATCTCATCTCACTGCATGACGATGTCGGAGGTGGGCAATCACTCCGCTCTTCCTGACGCTCACGAACAAACACACTAGGAACGGTGACAAGCCTGTACTGCAAGCAAGACCAGCTCAACCTACAGGTGACGAAACCGATCGGACTAGACAGGACGTGACTTTAGAATTCGCAGCGAGTGGTGGGCAGCAGCAGGGCCGAACAGATGCTCTCGTCCGACAAAACAGTTCATATGTTTGCTTAGTCGGGTGGGAGTCGGAGTTCATCAGCTGTAGAATAAGAAACCTCAAGCCATCATGTAACATCTTTCTCATTTCTACAACATAATCAGAGACAATCTCTCAGCAGACGTCGCACCATTCTGAAATATGTACAAAGTTTATTTATCTTGCTCATGGAATTCGCTTGTTGCAAACTTCTGCTAGCCAGTGTTTGATTGAAGAGTAATGATTTCCGTCATGAATGATCGAACAACATGTTGTCATGTTGGCAACAAAAGTTCCTCCTTTGCCCCTATAAGTGATTGCTCCTAAACGCTCGCAGACTGGAAATTCCATCGGAGTAGCT
Source organism: Guillardia theta CCMP2712 (assembly GCF_000315625.1). Taxonomy (NCBI): domain Eukaryota; class Cryptophyceae; order Pyrenomonadales; family Geminigeraceae; genus Guillardia; species Guillardia theta. The sequence goes on from NW_005434668.1 coordinate 796,529, forward strand.
TCTGTTACATCGTTTGGAAAGAATACACAGATTTCAGCGCTCTCATCAATCGAAGTAGGAGAAACAAATCCACTAGACATCTCGTTCTTCCTCTTCTTTGCTCTGCGTCGCTGATCGTCCTCCTCCAAGCTTTGTAGAAAAATTTCCTTCCAGTCATCATTTCCGACATCGTCATCTTCATCGGACCAATCATCGTATTCATCAATTTCCTCGTCAACGTGATGAGGCTCTATGCTCTTCTTGTCCTTTGAGTGACTCGTGTCTAAGTCGTACTGCATGATTTCTCGCATTTGAATGTTTCAGTAAAATAACTGCTTGATCTCCTGAAATTGTTTGAAGAAGGTTCCAGACTGCCAAGTTTCCAGTTCGATTGAATCTTCTTTTCCAGCTTACCCTGTTCTTTCTACAATGTTTCCCTTTTGCTCTCTCTCTCTCTCTCTCTCTCTCTCTCTCTCTCTCTCTCTCTCTCTCTCTCTCTCTCTCTCTACTTTCAAGCACCTTCCCGTCTCTCTCTCTCCCTCCCGCTCTCCTCACTTCCGCCACTCGCAATGCTTGCTCGTCCTTCTCGTGGCTTCACTTCCCGTGCCAATCCAACCCACCCCTAGACCTACCCCTCCAACCCAGTTTCACTGACACCTACCCGTGTCTTACTACCCCACCCACAAGAATTCTGCTTCCACCCCAACCTAGAGCACAGAATACCTCTCTACCCACTGGGTCATCTTCCATCAATTCTGTGGAAAACAACCCCCTCCTCATAACAGGGTTGGGTACGCCCCTTGAAGCCATCACTACCTCCCCTTCAACTGCAACCCCCATTGAATCACCCAATCTACCACCCCACCTGATGATATCACCACCCCTACCCCCCAGTCATTCGTTACCCCTTTGCTGACCAATAACTCTTCAAACCACGACACAACTTACCACCCCTGTGTAAAGACCCGCACCCTTTGATTGACCCACCTACCCAACGAAATGAGCACCCACCCACCCTCCTGACGTGGAACCACCAGAGATACGGATACACAGATCATCCACCATACGCATCTAAATTCCTCAATTTGTCGTGTAATGTCATATTTCTCTACCCCACCCTCACGATATCTGATCCCTACCCCCACGACACTCAAATCTTGAAGGACCCTACCTTCCATTGCGACTTGTTCAACCCCCGTCGTTTCGCAAGGGACACTCCACCCCTGCCTGCTACCGCCATCAGGACCCTTTGGAGAGTCCTACCCCTTGAGTGAAAAAAAGGACCCTTACTATACTCAAAGGTTCGGACTCAGACTGGCCACCTACCCATCCTGGAGAGAGATCCTACACGACACCCCTATACTTTAGGGGCAATGTACCGGTGTATCAACACGCAGCAAGCGTACCCTACCTTCAAGGACTCCTACTAGACGTAACACCCCACCCACCCCTTGGAGCTAAAATTCCAGTCTACCACGAGTAGGGTCGGTCGCGGGGGCTGGGATCCCCAAAACCAGGGGACCAACAGACCGCTCTGTTGCGCCCACCACGGGTAGTAGTGCTTGTTTCGAAGGGGGTGGAAAACATGAACTGTCCGTATGTGGGTAGGGGTCCTTGGCGAGTCGCAAGGGTACGGATATAAAAGTCGGAATGGTGGTCACATAGGTAGATAGGGGTGCTAATATGGGTGAAGCCTGGGGGTACATCCGCATTTAGACATTTCGACCAGAAATAGGCTCGGTGCAATTCTGGTGAGGGGTACTTGAACAGTGAGGGACGACCTACACTTGTCTTGAAAAAATTGTTGAAAAGGAGTGGGTAGTACCCCAGGGATGTGATAAATTCAAATATAGATATGTTCATATTTGAAACTATTCTCAAAAATTTCAGCTGACAAGAGAAATTGTAATGTGACAGAGTCTCAGCCTCCGACTCCGCACCGTCACATAGTATGCCCGGCCCGGCCCGGGCCGCGCGCCGCAATGACCTAACTAAGGCCGGAGGGGCAAACTTGCCGCTTGCGATACTGCAGCCGCTTTGAACTTGCGGCGGCCGTGTGTCAGTCAGGCGGCCCAAGTCACTTGATCGGCGCCGCCGCCGCGCCGGGCGGCCCGCCGGGGCCCACCACAGAAAGCGCAACGCATCGTCCTTGACTAGCCGCCGAGTTGGCCCGGCTAGTAGCCCGGCCCGCGGGCCGGACCGGCCGGGCGCCGCCCTGAGCCGGGGCCGGCTGGCAAATCCGGGCTACAGTAACATCATGCCGGGGCGCTCATCGTGGGCCGCATGGCAGCGGTAGCCGCCAGTGGCGCTGGAAGTTGAAGGCTCGGTGGCATGAGCCTGCTGTCCCAGCCTCTGGGCCTCCGTGGACTTGCCAAGAGAATGGCGACACAGACTAGCACAAGTTCTCTTTCAACAGGGTTTAAGACACGACTGTCGGCGATTCTTTTAGTCGTCTTCTTCCCTATGTGCAGCTTCTGCGTGAACTGCTATGACGGGTGAATGAAGTGCCAATGTCCTTGTTGAATCCACCTCATCTCATGGCAGAGTCGTGACGACGGGAGATTCTGTATCTGCAGCAAATGATGGTGAATGATCCGTGAATACTGTGCCATCAAACTAACTATATAACGAATGGGCAGTTTCAAGCTTCTCAACGAGCGCGGTAGTGATTCAAAACACTACCCACTAATTCACCTTTTCAATCAGTGTAATCAAGTCAAAGGAAGTGCTTTTGACACCTGCGCAATATTTTGCTCGAAATATCAAATGTGAAGTACGAGTTCAATTCGATGCAATTCGTCTGAAGCTTGTAATTTTTAGGTTGAAATCTAATCAAGGCGTCTATACTTGCTCCCGTTTTTGTATGAATGCCACAGAGGAAAGGCTTTGAGTGTGTGATATCTCAGGTCTGATGTAAGATACTACACAGTGCGCTGTCAGTGCTAGCTTGGAACATGCACTTTGTGCGCAGATGATGAGCATTCCAGATGGAAACAGGGTAAAGATCTAAACGATTCAGTTGATGGTCATTCATATATTTCTTAGATACTTGTTGGCTGCGTTCAGAAATGCTCGACAACTTCCAACTCAAATGCAGATCCCACTTGTACATCTTCGTCGAAGTATATACCATGAACAAATATTTCGACAATAATGTCACAATGCAGGATTTGCTCTAAAGATCAGGGTTACACAAGCTCTGCTTCCAAGGTCAAGAATATTGATTGAATATTTGCCTGACCTTTTTTACAGAGCGCAAGTACGATGCTATTTTGGTCCATTTCCATTGGTTACCTCTTGATTCGACCGAACTTAGTATGATGTAGCAATGAAGATAGATTTGAAATCGAGCTCTGTTTGGATTTGCTTTGACAAGCTCATCATCAATGTTTTACATTTGCAATCGCTTCACAGTCTATTTACGATCCTTGTTGACAGTTTCAGGTCAAAATCTTCCTCGACATTGCGCGCATGGATATCGCTTTTCTGGACAAATGAGTGAAGCAGCATAACAAGTTTCAGAGTGAGGCTCAAACTTGTATGGAGGACTACTGTCGCACAATGTTCGGTAGGCCCATATCCCCTACCCCCATCTACACCCTCATTATAGGTATCCAAGTACCCCTCCCATATATGAACCTTCACTTGAGATTCCCTCCTCGCCGTCTTAATATGCCAGCTCGTTGCAAGCCCGCTAGCTTGCAAGCCCTCGCTGCTCTCACCCCTGCTGTCTATCCTACAGGACACGCCCCCCACCTCTTTTGCAGCTCCTTGCTCTGATCGCAGTATGACAACTCTCAAAGAGCAGTTTCTTGCATAGCATCCACTCCCTCTATTCGTTTGAAGCATGGAATATTGCCTCCGTTGTAGAGCTCTTAGTTTGAATGGAATGATATCACTTGCACGCTCTCAACCACTCGCAGGCCTCTTTCAACTTCATCGTGAAGTATTTTCTCTACATGGGCAACGCCAATTCCCAAGGCGACGACTCACACGGTCTTTGGTCTGCTTTCGGGTGCAGAAACTCAATTATTTCCTCTCTTCCTGACACATCTTCTCAGTGAGCAACCGAATGACTCTATGCCCTTGAAGGCCCAATTACCTGCAAATGAGCGAAGCTCGTTGATAATTCAAGCAGCGAAAGTTGGAGATGTCAGCAAACACTTGTGATTGCTCTTTTTTACTTTGTTTCGACCGCAGATATCGAAACTGATAGAGATGTGCGAAATTTCCATGGAAGAAGATATAGATGTTGTGGATTCCGAAGGAAGAAGTGCTCTTCATTATGCTGTTGAGAAAGGGTATGATTCATACCCGTGTTGCAAAGGACTCATGCAAACACACAGCGACATTCCTGCAGTTAATATTTTATTGCATTACAAGGCCTCACCAATGGTATACTGAATTCTTCCGAACAAGAGATGTCTTCCTAAGGTTTTGCTTCAGAGCGAAGACTCGTCAGGGTTTTCGCCACTCTCAATAGCCATCAAGAGCAAACAATTTGAACTGGCTGACATCTTGCGTTCACACGAAGCAAGTTCAAGACGAGTTGAAGAAGACCAAGTTTCCTTTCTTGATACGATGATGTCTTCAATCTCAGGAGGGTTGGAAAAGGTATACATGCATCCTATGCTCTTCTAGACTGTTAGTAATGTTGAGGTAGGATGATAACTTGCTATGCGGAGCTATGTGCTGTGAGTATCTTCTCTTCGCATGTTTCAAACTTAATAGGTCGCAGGCTCCACTCAAAAATCACTTGTGGATGTCTCCAGGTCCACACTTGATACAAAAGACACAAGAAATGTACGATGCCCATGCATAACTTTATCACACTAACATGAACAATAGTATGCATATCAGAAATTTGCTTGAAAGAAACAATACATCATCCCACTGTGATTATTCGACGACGCTGAAGAAACAAATGTTCAGATAAACTCTAGGCTGACTTGTACTATAGAAGCTTTTCTTTGGCCTGCTGATTTTCTTGGTCTTTAAATGAATATCTTTTGATGATTGACTTGGATTGTTCTAAAGAAATAACCTTCGAAAGAGCCAAATCCTCCACGAAAATGTTGTGAATATCCTCTGCTGTAAGCTGAGCTTCATCTCTGTTCATGAGGAACACCACTTTGTACAGAAAATGAATGCTTTCGTTGTATTCGAGTTCAATCTGCGGGGGATGTCCTCGCCACTTCAATAAGTCTTTTTCCAAGTAAGAAATCTGAAACAATTAGTTCAGTACATCAGCACCAAGGAATTCTCTTGAATTACTCGTTTTCGCACATGCCCTTCATCGTCCCTTTCTAGAACTTCTCTGTCTACGTACTGGAAACCAATTTTCAGGAGATAAATCTTCGTTGTCACCCAAAGCCCACCTTATATGCTAGCATCTCTTTGAGCTTTTGCTGACTTATTGGGACATTGAGATCGTATCTCAATACCCAGTTATATTTGACAAGACTGTTCTTCGTTAGGCTTCGGAAATATCGTTTGAATCCAGCATGATGCACAACGAACCACAGACTGAAGAAGAGGTGATAAGTACGACAGAAGACAAAACAAATCAATATGGCAAGCTGTACCAGAAAGTAAGGATAATTACAATTCCAGGAATCACCAAGATTTTCCTTAGCGAGTCCATGTAACTTGGGATAAGGCTTGCTCCCTTTGAATCTATCATATTCTTTCCAAGTCTAGTCAATTTCTTGAATTTGTATCAAACACAACGCACATATTGGAGACCAAATATCCTATCAAAGATTTGCATGACAAAGTAGCCTGTTGGAACCAACATGTCACAACTTGCAACACTGACATTTGCTATAAAAGAAATTACCCCCAAATAGTGTTTGTAGAATTGCAACGTGAGCAGTGGATTTGTCAAGATTTTTTTGAATCTCGGAAATCTGATGGTTGCTTGTTTGTATCGTTTCCACCAAGTTGCTTTGGTATGTTTCGGAGATGACAGTCGTCATCTTCTGAATGCTTGTAAGTTCAACAGAGGCTCCCTTGACATTTTTCCGAAGATCTGCTACTTTCCTATCAATGGCATCAGTTTCCGTTGAATATGTTAGAAGTAATGAACCTCTTCAATGACTGATGAAGTATCGATGAATTCAAAAGTGAATCCAAATTCTTGAGGCTTGGTTCATCACTTGGGCCCGTTAAAACACAGTGTTCGAGAGATTCTTCAATATATAGGAGGCATTCGTCTAAAAGAATTACAGCTCTGTTGAGCAGAAACCAGTATTTCAGCAGAAAGTGCGCAACTTGATCGATCCATTCACCTTGACACCTCCGCCATAAGTTTTCTGACTGCTTGGATGCTATTCGGATCCTGCAATGACGGTAACTTGCAAAGTTTGACCAAATATACTAGACCTCGTCATAGTGATCAATCAGATGTCGAATTTTTCGTAATGCCTCGTCCATCAAGAAAATCCGAGCATAGAAATATTTTACAAAGCGTTCACGGCATATCATTGTGAGATAAGATATGAGCAATGGTTCAAAGCGGGAACAACCACGTCCTGGATTGGACTCAGCGTCTCCTAAATTTCTCTCACTACCTGCCTGAGATTAATATTCCATTCCTTCCAACCACCATGACATCATCATCGGATAGATTGTGTGCAGAATACGTGTCCCCAAGCACCTGAACCAAATATCAACCCTTTCTGTCTAATATCATCATCTCTTTTCCACCTGTTTCAATTCGCTTTCATGTTCACCAGCGTCAAGATATAGTTCTGCACTCATTTTCGGATTGATCATCTCTGATAATATCACGTTGAACTTGTCACCTAGCAATCAACACTCAGTCAACACTCAGTCAATAGGTTTATGTGAAGGCAAACAGCACTGCCATACGTGATGATCGATCTCCATAGAAAACAACATCAAGCATGCTCCTTTGATACTCCGACACCAGAGAATCAATGATTCTCGTTGAATCGTTTTGAACATCCATCATAAGCCTCGACAGCAGATCGAGGGATACATTGTCAGCTCCATGATCCATGATTGCTTCAATCTGGAACTTGCAGTCATGGCTCAAGTGGAGCAATACATCGGCTACCTTCATGGCGTAGAGGACAAAACCATCTGTCCTCACATGAGTACCGAAGTTTTCCACCTGAAAAATGTTTCAGGCAGGTCGAAAACAACCAATTGATTGTTCCTGCACTATGCCTTCATCTTCCGCAAAATGAATATCAGCCTCAAAGTTGACAAAGTTGAGAAGATCGAATTCGAGTATCCGAACTCCCGTCAGCCCAGGCGGGGTTTCAAGTCTTTCTTCCATAGGAAAACTATCAATAACGTCGGAGAAAAATCCGCCCTGGTAACAATCAATCAGTCTTTTTAGATGAGTAAGAATCGTTCTATTGCCTGAACACGATCCTGACAGCCTAACTTTTCCATCAAAGATGCCAACGAATTATCTCCGAAGGGAACCCATTCGCCAATCAAGACTCGGACTTCTCCTAAACTTATCACCTGGACGATGCAAATCACACTTCGAAACCTATATATTCAGGTGACTGACCTCATTATATTCGTCTTTGATATCTGATTTTCCTGCTGCAGACTCATATGCTCTATGTGCATTACTTGTCATGCCACGACCCCTGATGTGAAAGGTGAATCCACAAGTTATCAACCTAACAAGGACAGACCCTCTGCGAAGGCAGTCTGGTAGGTATGGACTTGAAACATATGACACGTCCTCTGTCTCCGTAACTTTCGATGGAACGCTGTAAGATCGCTACAGTGCTACGTCATTGATCCTTGTAAGGAATGCTTTGAATATTTTACATCTTGCGTGTAAAAGATAAATCCCCTTCCTTCAATTCCCACATGCAGTACTTCCCCATCTGCAGTAAGGCAGAAACTTTGAAATGGTCACAACCTGGACAGTCTATTTGCACATGCACCTGTTAACAGCATCCTGGGATGACTGGGTGAGTTTTCTCTTTAGCAACTTTTGTCCCTGTTGCAGAAATTAAGCGAGTCTCATTTCAAAAGCCTATTTTCAATAAACCTTGAATGACACTTGATAGCCAATGACCAGTCCATGATCAACAGTGCTCAACTTTATCGTGTTTATGAACCTCATTTCACGCCTGTGTATTGTCATATGAAGGCGAACTCACAACATGATTCTGTTACAAATCATCAAGATCATCTTTGCCTTCTTGCGATACATTCATCCATAATCTGACATTTCCTGCACAAGATGCTTTTAGCAACTGGATTCTTAGAGCGTGTCAGTGCACCGATAGTATTCGCACAAGAGGAGTAGTCATAATCTAGTACTCCAGTAATGATTCCTTCGTAAATCAAGACCAAGAGAGCATGCGATCTTATCCAAACATCTTGCTGAGACCAAGACAACAGTCAAATCATGGATGATAGCGTACTTCCAGTACATCATCATCATTGTCGGCAGGTTTCGAATACAGCGACACCAGATACAACAGCCTGGAACATTCAACAAGAGTTACATCCAAGTTTCTTCGTCCACGATTTTCACCTTAGATGATTCTGAGTCACTTTATCATCGTAGAATTCATCGTCATTATCATTGGCCTCTTTGCTCGAGTCCGAGACCACAGGCAACTGAGCATCTCCCAGCTGTGTTGCATTATCGAGTGAAGCACAACAAGTGATTTACCATTCCGAACATTCCTTGCCGTGAGAATGCAGCTGACCATTGTTCAGAAGGTGACAAACTGATTTGTGCTGACAAAGAATTTAGCTTGTTCAAAGAACATGCCTATTGTACCATGTGCCATGATGGAGGAGTACTGCGCCAGTGATGCTGAGTTTGCGATCGAATCAACCGCAAGAACAGCATCTACATCTGATATTATCCTTTCCTCTTCGCTGTCACCCTGAAAATCTGTGAGATTGCAGCTACCGCCCGGCAGCATCGCTCTTATTGGCTCACATTCTCGAACTCGAACGGAGACACGTTGTTTTCGAAGCTCGCTGGTCTTCGCACTGAAGACCTCTTGCCATACTTGCTGGCGATCGAACCTGTTCGCTTTCACCAGAGACTGAGAGGACAAGACTCGCCTCGCTCACCTTGCATGCTGTCCTCCTCTCCCCTAGCTCAACTTCGTGTGCATGGCGGGAACAGCCGATCGTTGGGGCCTATGCCCTACTACGGTTGGATAACTAAAAGTCAGCATCTAATCAAATGTTTTAGTTATGTAGTCACATGTTTTAGTCATTAATGGAGATGAGCGGGGATGAGGTCCGGGCAACAGCCAGCGGCATGTCCACCAAGGGACAAGCAGTAAGTGAAGCATGGAGGAGAGAGAGGAGAGGGAGGGGGGGGGGAGAGAGGAGAGGGACAGAGAGAGAGGGGGGGGGAAGGAAAGGGAGGGAGGGAGGGAGGGAGGGAGGGAGCGAGGGAGAGAGAGAGGAGTAAGAGGGGTGAGGGAATAACAAGGCAAGGAACTTACTCATTCTTCTCAGGCTATCACAGTTGCTGTGTACATCTCTGGCTTATCTGTGATCCTACTATCAGTTCTTGCAAGGTGCTATTGTTCAGTACACTTTCGTTTCATAGCTGATCATGTTCGCCTAGTTTGGAGCCTCGTCGCGATGCTACAGTATGTGTTTGTGTTGGCTGTTTTTTCCGTGTTTGAGTTTGAGATTCAGGAGCTCGCTTCAAAGCCCAAGGCGAAACGTGCATCGTTGCATAGTTTGAAGACAGCAATTCATTCCAAGCAAAGCAAGTTGCAAAATCTTCACAATGAGGAGAATCCGACAATCTACACCATCTTCACAAGAGGGCACCGAGAGCGTTACGCTCCTCAGGACTATGGAAGTTACTATGGGCCGCAAGCATACTATGACGGTAACTCTGATAGGGTAAGAAGTCCCTGCCCTGACTTTCTTGCAAATAAGGGTACTTCCGTGGAGGACAAGGGGACTCAACATCTCCAGGGATCGATGCTCGTGGTGTGAGGACCGTGGGACGACAGGGTCGAGGGCGTCATGTCTGGGCGTTTGCTTCACCGTACGACAAGTATGAGTTGTACCGCCAGCATGGAAACTACGTGAATGGAGTGTACAATTACTATGTCAGGTCAGCTGGCGCAGGCTCGTTTGCAAGACCACTGATTCTTGTTTGCGATACCCAGAACTGTCAATGAAGATCAGCAGCAGGAAGTTTCAGACGCCATGGCTTGGCAGGTTCGCATGTGATTCAGTTGCCTAACTAGGCGCCTGATTTATTTTTCAGTACGATGCAGCTCAACAAGAATATAACAATTATCTCGCACAAGTGGGAGGTCGATAGAGTTAAACCATCAGTTTTTTTATTAGCAGGGAAAGGTTTGCAATTCCAATCCAACCCCAAGATTGTAGATATAGCACGGCACGCTGCTCGTTCGTACTCGATTTTGGTCAAATAAAGAGAGTTAGCGCAGCTTACTCTGATGGCATAGACATTGTCTTCAAGAAGGTCAGGGCATCTGTCCGCTCCTTCTCCCTCCGGCGGTTGGACCATCCCAATTCCTTCTGCATGATGTCAAGAACCCTTGGAAGAGCCTGGTCAATGCCGTCAGACCCTCACGAGAGGTATAGAGTGCAACCAGTTCAGCTGCGTGGGAGTCCAAGAAGGCAAGTCGTGTGCGTCTCGCAAGCACATCTACAGCAGTGCAGGCGTATTCCCACCTACAAGCAGCAGTCAGTGGATACAAGCAATCTCGTCGTTGCGCAAGATGATTGCTGCTTGTTCTACCTGCAAGCGAAGACAACCTCTGCTTCGAGCATGGGATACTTGGAATAGAGCTTAAGGTAGCGCAGGGTTTGGCCTTTCTCGTCCTTGTTGGGTCCCTGGAGGAGAAACAACCGTAAGGAGGCCTTCGAGCAAAAAGACACGGACCTTGGCATAATCCTTCGCCAGATCTGCGACAATAAGCGCTCTTGTGCCATAGTTATGCATGAGGTGCTTTGCAACCATCTTGTCCATATCATATTTCTCACGCAGAGTGACAACAACCTTGCAGATCAAAGCCCTGTCAGCAGGAGCACGTCGCTAAAATTCAGCTTGCATACCTTGTCGAAATTCTTATTGCAGACTAACCCACCGCGATCAGTGCCAAGGAGAGTCAGCTTGTCTGTGCAGCAAGCACGTTGTGGTTCAAGTTCCTTGTTGATCTCAACCGCCTTATCCACTGCATCCTTGGCCATTCTCCGATATGTCGTCCACTTTCCACCGCAGATTGAGATGAGATTGCCCCTGACCACATCCACAACATGATCCCTTGCTAACTTCTTGGTGTCGTTAGGGTCAGCATTCGGCGCCTTCACCAGCGGTCTTAAGCCCGCCCATGCGGCACGTACATGGCTATAGTTCATCTGTCGAGACAGCGTACTGTTGCATTCACGCAGGATGAAATCAACCTCGTTGAGAGAGGAGGTCGGTGCCATGCTTGGCTTTTCTCTGATATCTGTAGTGCCAGCAATCGTGCTTCCTTCCCAAGGCAGCAAGTACAACACTCTTCCATCCTTCGTGAACCAAACGCAGCCCATGCTATCAGGAGAGAAATGATCTGGAAGGATAAGATGAGATCCCTTGGCCGGCACAATAATCTCTTGCACTTCTGGGTCTGCCATCTTGCGAACGGAATCAGTGAACGGCCCCGTCGCATTGATCACTTGTTTCGCCTTGATATCATAAGTCTGTCCGGTGAAAACGTCACGTACTTTGGCGCCGGTGATCTTGTAGTTCTCATCTCCAGGTTTTCCAACCGAGTTGAGGCCAAGAACTTCAGTGTGATTCATGACCTGGGCGCCGGCTTGAGCGGCAGTGAGCGCAATGTACAAGTTCATGCGGGTATCGTTCTGTTGTCCATCATACAGCACAAGAGCTGCTTTGAGGCCTTCGCTCTTCAAATGTGGGAACTGAAACAAAGCTTCTGCTTTGGAGATCAGGTGACTTTCAGGAACAACAGACTTGGTTCCTCCTACGGTGTCATACAACTTTCCTGACACCCAGAAGACAGGAACTTCCCACCAATGCCTCAATGGAATCATCATCGGGAGAGTCTTGGACATGAAAGGAGCGCTTTGCATCATAAAAGCTCTCTCATACAGATCACTCATGACAACCTGCATCATGGAGTGATCGTAGTGCAGATTTGTGATCAGCTCCCATAGAGATCTCGGCGGAACCCTCTTCTGAAATGCCAGCGCGAGGTAGCGAATGCCTCCATGGATCAGTTTCGTGCTGCGGCTACTGGTACCCTGAAAGCAGAGTTGCAGAGCAGAGCATCAAGGTACAAGAAAGAGAAAGTACATAGTATCCATTACCGAGGCGAAATCTTCTTGCTCAACCAGAGCAACCTTGAGACCTCTGGTCACAGCATCGAGAGCAACTCCACTGCCTGTGGCTCCACCACCGATGACAAGGATGTCGTACTCCGTGCTCTTCAACTTCTCCTGAACAGACTTGCGATCGGGCGGAGTCCACGGGATGATTGCAGTCCCGTCTTCACATTGCATGACAGTCAGACCGTTAGCATACTGCTTGGTTTCAGTAGCTGCCACTGGCAGCATGTTCTGAATCAGCGTCTTCCACCACTTTGGCCTTTGCACTGAGACGGAAGAGTCAGACTTGGAGCAGATCCCACCCAAAGAACAGAATATCTACTTTCGCTCTCAGTGGCGGCAGAGATCTGGCCATCGTCGGCTATGATATTCTGCAACCTGTCGAGTTTCTGCATCAGATTGATCTCCCTATTTCATCTGAATCTTACTTCTCGGATCTCTTGTAGGTCAACGAGTAATAGCCGTACCCAGTCGCTCCTATACCAGGTCATTGAACACACCTTTGCCAATAAATCTCTCACCAGCTGCTGAGGCCAGAAAAGCACCCGCTGCCAATCGAGCTTTTCCGAACTTTGTCTTCATCCTGCAGATATTAAGACTCAGCAAGGCCACCAATGACACTCCTTCTGTGTGACTGTTGTTGACCATCGACTTGGCGTGGAATTCGATGTACACAATACGCCACTGACCTCACATTCCACGAATATCTGATTTCTGCCTGGCTTCTAACTTCTCTTGACGAACGAATCTATCTTTTGAAAGTCTTTACCTCCCTCCAACTCATACCGTGATGCGCAATGGCATGCAACTTGCCTCCCACACTTTGTCTTCCAGCCCTCGATCTTCCAAGTTCCCTCACCCCTTGCACATCTCATACATCAGCTCGACCTGATCTTGCCCTCGGCATCTCATCCCATGCTCGTCCTGAGCTCTTTGTCGCATATTCTCTCTCCGTCCCCTCCCCTTCTTCCTCCTAACGTCCCATCGCTCGCTCCTCTCCTCGCTGCATCTTTCCAACCCCTTCGGTCCCTCATCCCCCCCCCGCAACATGTGGGTACTCCCGTTACAAAAAAAAAGCACCGTTACAGTGTAAAGCACTTTTGATACCCCTCATCCCCTTTTCAACCTGCAATGCCAGAACGGTTTGAATGAGCGTGTAGAGCGGTCAAGATGCAAAGCAAGGGGCGAGCGGGAGCGCTTGCCATGGTAGAGGAGAACAGCTTGATCTGAGAGGCTCTGTGGGACCCTCCAGCAGGGATGGTCATTGGACACACACCAGCTCAGCTCGGCGATGATCCTATCGTGCGGTTGCGGTTCGCGCCGCTCATGCCCTCTGCAACCAGAGCTGGTGAGATGACCGTGCGAGGACAAGAATGAGGTGACGAGCATGCAGCAGGGCCTCAGAAACCCAGGGAGAAATACAAGGACCCGCCACGGATAAACGTAAAAAAGGAGGGAACTTAGGGAGAGGGTACTGAGGACTGTCCTTTTGAACCGCAGCTTGAAGAGCGAGGACTTTCTACAGCTGATCTACGAGGTTGGATGTTCTGCCTGCTCCTCTTCCAAGTTTAATGGTCTATATAGCCAGGGTAGCCCTCAAAGAACGAGAGAAAATCAGACCTCCAGACCCAGGTACTGTTGGTCGCTATCGCTCGTTTGCCTGTGCCTGGAAATGCTCTTGACGACAACACTCTACCAGAAAAGCTCGGAGAGAAACTTGGACACAAGGAGGTGTGGCAGTTCTACCACCAGCACCCCAGCTGAGTCGATCGGCAGGCTGTTGCGGGATCTTCGAAGTTCAAGTACGACGAGAATCGATGGGCAAAGGTGACAAGTTGTGTTGGATGATCTGTCTTCTCATCTCTTGTCACAACTTTTCCTCGCTCTGACTCATAGCAGGTCGTCACTGTTCGGACAGCCAACGGAGATGTTTGGCACAAGGAAAGATGTTGGTCACATTCTTGACGATGCTGACATTATTATGGGGCAGATTCCCGATCCGAGAACTGGAGTTCTGTCGGACGATCCTTACAAGAATCCGTACCCGTGGTTCGGAAGAGCCTTTGATGTGCAAGGTCTTGATATGCAGCATTGGATTGCTGCTGTGCTCACCTGCGCTCATACCAGCCAAGTGGATCAAACAAGCTCGCGATTTTCAGAGAAAAGTCAATGAAAAGGTGAAGGCGCATGAAGATCTAGTTGGCGGACATTGACAAGGGCCAAACAGGCACTTCAAACCAAGAATGAGAAGATGAAGAATAAGATTCAATGCGTCAAGGTTGCGAGATGATTCTTGAGGAGACGCAAGTCGCGATAAGAAGTGCTGCAGGATCGCGAAGCGAAACTGGTACAGAAGGAAACGACAGGAGCGATTATTCGTCAGGCTCCCGCTAGGAGACGTCCCGTCCAAGGTTTGTTGATCAAGTCTTGAACTGGTCAAGGTGTTGATATCCCCTCAAGAAAAGACGATGAAAGTGAAACATGAGGCTCTTGCTGCCACTTGCAGTGGCCTGATCAGGTCCAACAGTGCGAATGTTCCTGCCCAGCTGACTCGATGCTACCAGTGCTGTTGGTGGCGATGCCGAGGCATCAAAGCTGTCAACGCAGGAGCCTCTTGTGATCATTGACGGCCCCGTTGCTCCTCCGAAATACGTCGGAGGTTTCGTCAAACAGAAAGAGCCCGAGAGATACAACATGTACAGGGTAGACAATCCTCTCGCTGCCGGTGAATCGAAATGCCGTCTTGAATTTGCTTCCTGCCGATTCTGAAATGAAGGGCTCTAGCAAAGAATGTAGATCCTGGAGAAAGGGCAAGGCGAGCAACAGCCTTCCTGCTGCTGAGCAAACCGAACAATTCTTGGTCGAGGCAAAGGTGAAACTTGTAGGAGCATTGCTGGGCAGAAGTGACTCTATGCGCAGGTCCCAAGATCTGGCTACAGAGATTGCAATCGTTTTAGGTGACTGAGTTGTAAGCTCATGCACGTTTCATCGAATGATCTTGACGCCTCAGAGCTGGAAGATTCGGGCGTTCAGATCGAGAGAGTGCTCAAGGAGACTGGGCAAAGTTCAGCAGCGGACAGCATCAAGATACAATTTTCCATCGGTCGATCCTGCGAGCAGGATGGATGCGTGGAAGATTCCTTTCTGGATCCAGAGTTCTTCTCGAATCTTCTCCTCTCCTTTGTATACGCGGTGAGAAGCAAGCACGGCGGAATAATGGCAGAAGAGAAAACCCGTTTCTCGAATCTGGTAGTGCACAAGGCACAAGGTTCCAGGAGAAAATATTTGAGCTGCTCTTTGCTGAATTTTCACGTCAGGACTGATGGAAATGATTGAAGGAATGCCACTCCTGTCGTGTGTTGTTGATGTAGAGGTCAAGGAGACGAAGAGAAAAGAGAGGGAACGATCGTTGGGCAAGTTTTCACAAGATCAAGAGGATACCAGAAGGTGCTGGGATGCCTTTTCTTGTCTTGTCGACTCGCCCTCTTCTTGATTTTATTGACTGCAGGAAGATTGTGGATTTGATCGTCCAGCATCAAGCGTACGAAGACGACACGCTGCTGATTCTCCTCCTTCAAGTACACAAACAATCGACTTGACAGACCACTTCGAATTCACTGACAGTCTGAGCTAGTTTGTTGGATACTACGGAGGAGATGACATGGTGCTGCAAGTTTTGATGGTATGCCATGATATTTTGATGGTTGCAAACATTTATACGAGCGCAAGAAATGCGTCGAGGAGTTTGCCTTGGGCGACAGATTTATTCAAGTCTTTGAGAAGATCTTTCTTCCTTTCGAACACGTTTCTCGAGGTCAGCAATATTGAGATTCGCAGTGGACCTCTGATAGCGTTGAATTGCCCTAGCATTGTACGAGCTCGTCAAAGGCGTGCGATCGAAGGAGAAAGGCGGCAAGCATTTCGAAAACTTCCTCAATCAACTTCATGCCCTCCATGTGGAGTCAGAGGAGGCGTATCCTCTTAGGACACAGGTGATGCGATCGGGAAGGTGGGCGGAAGCTCAGTGGCTGCAGGTGGATGTGAGGGAGCACATCAACACATTTGTCGACTACCTGTCTCTGGTTGCTCACTGCATGTATTGCCACTGTGTATGACGAGTATCCCCTGGTCAAGAGCACCAAGTACGAGGAGAGCGTCTCGAGCTACCTCAGGTAAGGAAGTTGGTCAGCTGACATCTCCAATGTTCTGAGGCCTCAGCAGATACGCCGAGATTTCTCGAGTGGTCCAACAAGTCTCCAAGTTGGGAGATGAGCTCAGTGGCAAAGAACTGGGCGATGAGGAGAAAATATTCGAAGAGAACGTCAACAAGGTGACTATGACATGTCTGGTGCTGCTGCTCCCTCAATCCAACATCAGGTGATTGTACTGATTGACAAACATTATGGAGACTACGTTGAGGACGCGAAGTCTTACACGCGCTTGTTTCATCTTGCCCTCCAGGTCATCCTTCCCTTGTTCAAAGGTCATCGTGACAAGTATTGGCAGAAAATGATAGAGCGATGGTCGCCATCAGAGAGAGAAGACGTGGCTGGTCATCGACCTTGTGCTGTCATTTCTCCCTTGACAAGTTGACAGCCATCATCCTGCTTGGCTTCGAGCTGTTCTTTGCATCGGCAGCTGAATCCTGTGACGAGGAAGAACTGACGATCATGACAAGAGAATATCTCAGCGAGATGGGGCTGGAAGATGAGATGGTGAGGGAAGTTGCTCTCCTCTATTCCTGATGGTCCTGTGACCTCAGATCAACCTTGCATGCGGCGACATCGCTTCTTTCTTCGTCGATAGGAGACGAGTTGCTGCTTGAAGTCAATGCCATCAGTTGTTTGTTAGTAAAACTTCATCTGAGCCTGCCGCTCATCGTCTGCCAATCCGATGCAAAAGTTGAAATGGAAGTGAGAAGGAAATTCATTCGCAAGCGCTCAAGTTCTCTTGTTGTTTCCTCTAATAAAGAACATCAACTACCTGAAAATATAAAAAAACCGAAAAAAATTCATTTGCAACGATTTCCATTCTGTCACTTGTCAATGTTTTTATCTGCGCTGGGGGCGAAAGTGGGAGAGCAGGTCAGCGAAAGAGATGGAGCGGAGGGAATGAGAGCGAGGAGGGACGCAGGAGAGCGTAGACGAGGAGAAGAGCAGGAGGAAGATGATGTATGTTGATGTCCGTGACAGGTGTTGTCCCAGGTGAGTCGTCAGGATGACGGAACTGCGGGTGGACGACCTGGACCCAGGTAGAACAATAGGAGGAAGGAGGGAGCAGGATGGACGAGGATGAAGGATGAAGGATGATGGAGGATGAAGGATGATGGAGGATGAACGAGGACAGACGATGACAGGTGTGATTGCAGAAGACAGGATGATCTTCGACAAGTCTCCCTTCATACAGAAGCGCTTAGAGGACTGGCATTTCCGTGAAGTCCTCAACTTCTTCCAGACCAGGTTCTGTACACCATTGCTAGCCCTTGTGACTTATCCACGTCGTAGCGTCACAAATGACAAGAAGTGCATTCGCACCATTGTGGAGAGAGAAGTGGACGGGAAGCTGCTGTCTAGCATGAACGATGAAGAGATGGCTGCAGCTCTGAACATGTCCCTGGTGCATGTCAAGAAATTCAGGATAAAACTGAAGAGAATTCAAGAAGTTTTCAGGTTTCAAAGTTTGAGCACGATGGTCTCGGCTGAAACTGCCCAGTAAGGACATGGATGAAGAGGAAACAGAGCTCAAGTCATTCTTGAAAGACAACAGCCTCGGTCGTCCAACCACCAAGTTTCGACATCTCTCCTTATCTTGTTGTTCAGGACATCTCTTTAACAAGTTGACCATCAGCATGAATATAAGTCAGCTTCCCTGCCCATTGCTGATGATGGAGGCTGAGGTTTCTGTACAGGATCAGTTGCGAAGTTGAAGGAAGTTGTAGACAACGAAACTTTGGACACCGCTTACCTGCGAATCAAGTTTGCGGAAGAAGTCAGGCAAGATGTCGCTTCCTGTGTGCCGTTCTTGACGCACGAGGCGTCAGATTGGTGAAGGCCTTGTCAAGCTTGAGCGAAGAGCATGCAGATGAAGTCTTTATCAACAAAGCCAAATACAAGGTTGCAGGTCAAAATCACTCAAGACATCAAGAGCTTCACAGTAACATCTGTTGTCGTTTAGTTTCAGGAGCACAAGCCGCTGGCTCGTTCGCCCCGGTACCCTCCTCCCCAGCCCTCCTCTCTTTGTCGTTGACAAGAGCTACAGATGCGAGACTCTGGTCCCGGTCAAGTTTTCATGTACAAAAGTGCAGATCAACCACGAGAGAAGTCGGGGAGGTTAGCGGAGAGAGGAAGCAGAGGGAGAGGAGCTGACTGGTGCTACAGAAATTCAGAGACGCCGAAAGTCCTCAAATCTATCCCAAGCAGGAGAGTGTAAAAATGAAGAAACTTCTTTATCAATGTTCGCAGACCGAGAAATCCCTTCAGCGATCTACTCTGCTTCACTTTGCACTGAAAGTTTCTCTATTGAGCCTGTTAGTTGTGCAATAGGCTGAAAGATGCCGAGAGAAGCGCAGGACAGTCAGTAAGGAGAACGAGAATCTCACAGCACGCATCAAACCTCTGTAGAGTTATTGGTCACGCTCCCCAGCAACTGCAACACACGATCTTCACATCTCGGCGACCGGTTGAAGGGAGCAAACTACCTCCATGACTGCGACGTGTCCTGCATTCTTAGCAAGCTGCAAGGGAGTACGGTCATCAATATCTCTCAGGTTGGTATCGGCGCCCGCGTCTGAAGACTGTCATGCCATCACTGAGGGTTTATGAGGGCTTACTGAGTAATACTCTTGCACACTCCAAATGCCTGTGGGTACGAAGTGAGAGTCGACCTGATCCGCTAGTCCCTCCATCACCCTTGATCAGCAGCATAGTGGAGAGGAGTTCTACCGTGCCTAGTCACCTGCGAGATGTTCCCTCCTCTCTCAATCAGCGCTGGGCACAACATCAGGTTGCAGCTTCAGAGGAGCAGCATTGTCAACTTTGAACGGTGTCTGTCTTGCCCATCAAGCTCGCCCAGTGCAATGCAGCATAAAGACCAAACTCATCTGCCTTGTTCACCTGGCACGTGGAAGGGTGGGATGTCAGCACAGCCCACAGACCGCCTCTCGAGTTCCACCTGTGCTCCCTGCTGTTCAATCAATTCAATCACTTCCCATGTTCGCCCACGGCATGCGCTCTCGCGCATTCTTGTCGAGGGGTCCATCATGGCAGCTGTTGGTACCACAGGAAACGGAGGATGATGCTTTGGGCCTGCGTCTTCCCGTCAGCGCTGATGCTGCTGCTCCTCACAAGCTACCCAAGTCCGAAGTTAAGTTCTCAGGATCCATGAAGTGCTTTGGGATGATAAGCTTCCACTTGGGGTTGCTTTCAGTGTACTCTGCTTCCTCGTCCTCTTCGTAGTACGTATCGATCTGGTCCCACTCGTGAGTTGTACCCTCCTCTCCAGCCATCCCATATCACCTCCGCCAGAGTCTGGTTGAGAGTGACAAGGTCCTCATCGATTTGCTTTTCCTGCATCGAGATGTACTTCCTATCCTGTACAGTTTCCTCCCACGCTTTCTTCATCAGCTGTTCTGACCCTCCCCGAAGAGACAGGCGGGTGGAAGGGACTGAGAACGTAGGAGGAAGTTGGGACGAAGACGAAGAGGAGGGCTGAGGGAGAGGGAAGACACGCTGAGGAGGGCAGGAGCCGGAGGGAGAGATCAGAGAAGAGAGGAGAGGGAGGAGGAGAAGAACTAGCTGTGCAGGCCTCATCAGCCGCGCGGTTTGCTGCATGCGCCCGGACATGGGCAGGGAGTGCTTCACGGGGATGCCAGGGGGTGGGGTACTCAAAATTTAAAAAGGAGGGGTAGTTTTGCGAACAATGCAGGAGGATGGGAGAGCAGGAGGGCGGGCCACAGGAGGAGGGGCATCGGGAGGAGGAGGAGGAGGAGGAGGAGGAGGAGGAGGAGGAAGAGGAGGAGGAGGAGGATGAGGAGGAGGAGGAGGAGGAGCAGTCGGCAGCATCTGCACTTCCTGTGCATTATGATGAACCACTCCATCTCGATGCCCAGGAAGTGCTCTGCACGAGATCTATCCACTGCTGGCCATGCATAGTTTGTTTAGGAACTAGCACAAGGAGGACGACTCCGACTTCTACGATTAGTTGTGGCTTTGCGTCGGATATGTTCATACATAACATGCATAC